>NC_060125.1:364297374-364602455 GCF_021461395.2 Schistocerca americana | reverse complement strand
TGGAGTAGGTTTTCAGGCGTTTCCTAGCTCCCCTCGGACCGAATGGCCGGGTGCGGGTGGCACAGCCTCGCCTGTTGTTAGGCTCCCCACCTCATCGCATACGTCAACATGGGGTCCTCCCCACGGCGGGCGGGAGACTTATAACACGACCGTTCGCCGATTTGCGGGGGAGGAATGTGGTGTCACCGCCAGACACCACACTTGCTAGGTGGTAGCTTTAAATCGGCCGCGGTCCATTAGTACATGTCGGACCCGCGTGTCGCCACTGTCAGGGATCGCAGACCGAGCGCCACCACAAGGCAGGTCTCGAGAGACTGACGAGCACTCGCCCCAGTTGTACGGACGACGTAGCTAGCGATGCACACTGACGAAGCCTCGCTCATTTGCAGAGCAGATAGTTAGAATAGCCTTCAGCTAAGTCAATGGCTACGACCTAGCAAGGCGCCACTAGTAGTTTATTGCCTGAATCTACAGAGTCTCACTTATATCGCCAATAGCGATGTACCAAGGATGGATTAAAGTTAAGTATTCCAGAAGCTACGTACTTTTCTTTATAGCATTCATTACGTATCCTGTTACAGACCTATCTCTTGTCTGCGTGAACTAAACGCGTGCCTTTCGGCTACTTCCGTGGCGTGGCTGTCTTGCTACGCCACAACACTTTCCATGAACGCTATTAAGAAAATTTAGAGGACCGGCAACTGCCGGTGACTGCAGAAGGATTCTGCTGCCGCTCCAGTTATATTTCACGCAGGGACTGCGACGTCAAGATAAGAGAAATTTGAGCTCGTGCGACGACAAGTAAATGACCGTTTTTCCTTCGCTGCACTCGGTAGTGGAACAAGGAGAAGAATGATTATTAGTGATAAAAGGTGCGCTCCGCCTCGCTCCATGTGGTAACTTGCGAAGTATATGTGTAGATCTACAAGTGGATGGATATATTTGCTACTTGCTGCTGTAAGTTAAGTAATACATCCTCTGGATTTCCTCAAATTGATACTGAATCGATACCTATATCTATGTGGTGTGGTTCTGTTTTCAAAGCTGTGAACATCGCAACTTTTTTTTCTTAGAGTTTGCCGGTTGGGCGGAGGGGGGGGGGGAGGGGGGAGGGGCGGGATGCCTTTGCCCACTGTGTACGTCTTTCGTTGCCTGCGTTAGGCATTTCAACAAAATGCAGTCTTGTAAGAACCAAGTGCTTAATATCAAATGGAGGAATCTGAACAAAGTTCCAAGTATGGCTTCAGACTGTATACACACAGCTACAATATTAAGTAAAAATATACTGAAATTACATCATGGTGCTACAGTTTCATCACATATTTGTAATAAGAGGTCTGTGCCCACAAGAGGACTACGTGACAATCAGAATTTTGTATTATTATGTTTTTATTAGGTCGCCTTCTTGTCTGTATGTCTATTTGGTACAAATTTTGGTATTCATTTTAAACTAACTTCCAGATGAGCTGGGTGAGAATGCAATAGCAACTCTCTTTGTTGTCTGAGTGTGGTCAAGGGTACTTTGTGTACCACAGCTATCTCCATGTTTTCCTGTTCCAGCCGAGAATGTTTCGTGGTAAAACTATAGCTGGTAAGTCTCCGTGTATCGTCGGCTATCTCGTTTAACTTCACGATCTTTTAGCGAGTTTTACGTAGGAGGAAGCAATACTGGCTGACTCATGTGGCGGGAAACTGAAATAAACCTCAGATTTATCACTTGTCTCTGTAGAAATCTCATAAAAATATTTGAAACACATAAAAAACTTTCAGGCACTCATGACTGAAAGTAGAAAATAATTATTTAAATAAAAACCTTTTTAACATGACACGTTTTTAGAAAGCACTAAAAAGTATAAATTACTTTATCTTAACCTTATACAGATTCCTAATCACATACAAGTCGGGTAAATACGTGCTTGTGAATTTTTGATGGCTATGACAGTACTTACAAAATTTTAAACGAAAGCCATAGTGCACATGCAAGACACAATAGTAAGAAATGTAGAGAGTAAATGTTATTAAGAAAAATAATACAACTTTCATATCGTTTGGAGTGAAATAAAATTTTTAGTGACTTAGGCAAACTATTCGTCCGTCAGTTATTTAGCGTACGCCCCACGTTTTCCGTTTTAAATTTTATAAGTATACTCTTAACTATTAAAAATTCGCTAGCACAGTTTTTCTGCAAGGGGTTAGTAATCGGTATGTGGCTAGGAGAAATAATTGTATACTTTTTTAGCCCATTTTAAAAACTTGACAGATTAAAAAGGTTTTTTAATTTAAATTTTATATTTATGCTACTTGAAGTTTAGAACTCAGATAGCAGTCAGCAAAGGAACTTCGGTGCATCTCCCAAATATTGTGGAGAAAACGGACTTAAGTTTTGCCGGTTTCTCGACAGGTGATGTGGCTGTGTGATAGAATGTTCGCCTAACACGTGTGTAGCGGCAGTTCGACTGCCAGCCCTCGCAAATTTTTAAACATAGGTGCAAGATCCATGAACTTTTACCAGAAGCATAAAATTCGTAAGGCTGACAAATAATTTCATTTGTAATACCTTTTTAATTTAAACAATCTTTGTAAAACATCAGTAACTAAGAAATTCCTTTTTGGAATGTAACCTGGACATTTGCCTGTGACATGTAGTTAGAAAAAAGAAGACATGTAATTTTCATAAAAATAATAGTTAGCTGTTAATTAGCGCCTATTTGATGAATTTTGTATTTAAATGATGTAGTTATTCGAAGTGAATGGATAAAACCGAAAAAAATAGTCGAAATAAGAGACGAACCATCGATTACAATCTCGAACGCTACAGATTTTTTTCATATTCTTCTATTTTAAATTTTACGGATCTGGTAGTACCTCTGTTTAAAATTTTCCATCAGTCAGGAACAGAATCTAAGACCCCTACGTGGCAGAGGAGCACTTTACCACAGAGTCACATGGCCTATTGGGGAAAAGCGATCTTGCCTTAGTATATTAATCATGGTAGGAAAATTTCAAAGTCGATTTTCGCAGAGTCGACTTTAGAGTTGCATCGAACTGTTTGGTGCTACAAATATTTGACTTCTCAACTTAAAGTATCATAAATATAAAAATTACAATAATCCGACTGCCGTGTATACCTCACGTGTACCATGCTACTTCCGGAGGTAGAAGTGAGCCAGTCACAAACCGAATCCGTGTGTCGATTATCTTTGGCTCGGTACAATGACCTTCCTCCTTGTGGCTTTAGGCAGTTTTCCGAACTCTTCTAGATAAATTACCTGAGTATTTCAAATCACCGTATCGGAAGCAGCACAGAAACAGCTAAAATACGAATACACATAGTATAGAATATTTATGGTGTATAGAGGAAAAAATGGCATTTCCTGTAATCTTTGAGAGACTGTGGAAACAGCATTTTTGACTTGGTACTCTTTTTGATGAGCATGCGCCTCGCCTGAGTAAAGATCCATTACTGATCCGATCGTTCGTCCTTGATTTAACGCTTACTTCCATTGTATGTCTGCTGCGAGTGTTGAACCCCATTAACATTGTTCGGCGTGTATCCGCACTATAGCTGTTCCGGTGTTGTATTTCTCAAGCTGAAATAGGGACCTAGCAACTCATTTCCCTGGGCGAGAATGGGAAATAAATCTGCACTTCGGGATGCTGAAGTATCACAACACTGATCGTTGAATCCAGCACTTGAACTCGAAACTGAGCTGGCCCACTACCCTGTCTCGTAAACCAACGGTCTGCCCGTAAAGTTAAACAAACAAATGAGGTAATAAGAGTGTCAACAGTCCTATAAAAAATATGTAATTGCTAAATGTGAGAAGGATGCCTATCATCACGAGCGAGAACTAAAATAAAAAAAATTACACCTGTTGGCAGAAGGTATAAATGACATAAAACAGATAATTCCACAGTGGAATGTACACTGTTTTGAAACATCCCGGTACTCAAATCCATAATCTTGTGTTTCACTGCTAAGTGTTTATCGAATCAGCTTGCTATTTTCTGCACTGTATGAAATATTTATTTTCTCAAATTGGAAACTATATTTCTCTTTGGTAACGTAGTATAAATGTTATTCTAAAAATACACACTAAAATAAAAACACGACATAAGACGAAATAATGGTGCGAATGGGATGGAAATGGGCAGATGTGATGTACAGACAAACAAATGATTGAAATCTCAGAAAAACTGGATGATTTATTCAATACTACGAGCTTCACTTACTGAGCAAGTCAATAATGCGTTGGTCCACCTCTAGGCACTTATGCAAAACAGTTATTCGGCTTGACGTTGATCGATAGGATTGTCGGATAGCCTTCTCAGGGATATCGTACCAGATTCTGTAAAGTTCGCGCGTTTTATCGTCTAAATCTTGAACTAGTTGGAATTCCCTGTCCATAATGCTCCAGACGTCATACATTAGGGAGATACCCAGCAACGTTTCTGAACAAGGAAGGGTTTGGTAAGCACGAAGACAAACAGTAGAAACTCTCGCCATGTGTGGACGGGCACTACCTTGCTGTAATGTAAACTCAGGATGGCTTGCCATGGAGGACAACCAAAGGGGTGTAGAACATCGTCGACGATCCGAGGTGCTGCAGGGGTGCCGCGGATGACAACCAAAGGCGTCCTACTATGAAATAAAATGGCACCACAGAACTTAACTCATGAATGTCGGGAAATATGGTGGGCGACAGTCACGTTGGTATTCCTCCACTGTCCGGGACATCTCCAGAAACGCCTTCGCTGCAAGCAGAACTCATCAGTGAAGACAATTCAAGAAAGGTAGTAGGAGTAATCCACTAAATTACAGGCCCATATCGTTAACGTCGATAAGCAGCAGGATTTTGGAACATATATTGTCTTCGAGCATTATGAATTTCCTCGAAGGAAACGGTCTATTGACACACAGTCAACATGGGTTTAGAAAACATCGTTCCTGTGAAACACAGCTAGCTCTTTCTTCACATGAAGTGGTGAGTGCTCTTGACAAGGGATTTCAGATCGATTCCGTATTTCTGGATTACCGGAAGGCTTTTGACACTGTACCACACAAGCGGCTCGTAGTGAAATTGCGTGCTTGTGGAATATCGCCTCAATTATGTGACTGGATTTGTGATTTCCTGTCAGAGACGTCACAGTTCGTAGTAATTGACGGAAAGTCATCGAGTAAAACAGAAGTGATTTCTGGCGTTCCCCAACGTAGTGTTACAGGCCCTTTGCTGTTACTTATCTATATAAACGATTTGGGAGACAATCTGAGCAGCCTTCTTCGGTTGTTTGCAGATGACGCTGTCGTTTATCGACTAATAAAGTCATCAGAAGATCAAAACAAACAGCAGAAAGTTTTAGAAAAGGTATCTGAATGGTGCGAAAAGTGGCTGTTGACCCTAAATAACTAAAAGTGTTAGGTCATCCACATGAGTGCTAAAAGGAACTCGTTAAACTTCGGTTACACGATAAATCAGCCTAATCCAAAAGCCGTAATTTAAAGTAAATACCTAGGTATTACACTTACGAACTACTTAAATTGGAAGGAACACACAGAAATGTTGTGGGGATTGCTAACCAATGACTGCGTTTTATTGGCAGGACACTTAGAAAATGGAAAGACCTACTAAGGAGACTGCCTACACTATGCTTGACCGTCCTCTTTTAGAATACTGCTGCGCGGTGTGGGATCTTTACCAGATAGGACTGACGGAGTACATCGAAAAAGTTCAAAGAAAGGTAGCACGTTTTGTATTATCGTGAAATATAGGAGAGCGTGTCACAGAAATGATACAGGATTTGGGCTGGACATCATTAAAAGAAAGGCGTTTTTCGTTGCTACGGAATCTTCTAACGAAATTCCAATCACCAACTTTCTCCTCCGAATGCGAAAACATTTTCTTGACACCGACCTACATAGGGAGGAACAATCACCACGATAAAATAAGGGAAATCAGAGCTCGTGGTGAAAGATATAGGTGTTCATTCTTTCCGCGCGATATACGAGATTGGAATAATAGAGAATTGTAAAGGTGGTTCAATGAACCCTCTACCAGGCATTTAAATGTGATTTGTAGAGTATCCACGTCGATGTAGATGTAGATACTACTCGAGTCACCCTACAACAGTAGTAATGGTCTGCCGTGTCATTTCATTTTATAGCACGACCCTTTGATTGTCATCCGCGACTCCCTTATAGCACAACGGTACGTCGAAGGTGTTGTGACTTCACATGACAATCCATCCTCGGCTTAAATTTCGGCAAGATGATGTCCGTCCGAACATGAAGAAGTTTCTACTGTTTTTCTTCGTGCTCGCCGAAGCGTACCTTCCCAGCAATGTCACCGGATCTCTCCCCATTTGAGAACGTTTGAAACATTAAGGTCGGGGTTCAACAATCTCGGAGTTTGGACGATCTAAAGCACCAGTTGGACATAATTTAGCGCGATATCCCTCAGAACGACATCCAACAACTCTATCAATCACTGCTAAGCCGAATAATTGTTTGCTTAAGGGCCAGAGGTTAACGAGCGCGTTGTTGACTTGCTCGATTTGTGAAACTCTGTCTCTTCAATATAGCGTCCAATTTTTCTGAGATGTAATCATTTTTTAGTATGTGTATTTATGTCATATCTACCTATTCCCGTTCCATTCGGATTATTCCTTCGTGGTGCATCTCTTTTTTATCCTTTTTTAGTCTTAGAATGTGTGTAAACACCGTCTCGTAAACTGACACTTGGCCGGGAGAGTGGTGAGCTGACAATATGCCCCTTCCCCCATATTCGCATTCAGTGACGCCTATGGGCTGATGACTCGGCGGCCGGTCGGAACCGTTGGACCCTTCATGGCTTTGTCGTTTGGAGTTCAGTTTAGTGTTTACTGTGTAAACTACAAGAGTGCAACAAGTAAAATGTGATCTGCAAATAAAATACATTCCTATTAGACAGGGTGTTTAAGAATCCCTGCATTAAACTACTAGGGGTGACAGACGTCATGGGAACAACTTCTGTTTCAGACAAAATAATCGCTCAGGGTTTTACGGTGTCACTAGGTGCCTTTCTATTAAATTCGCCATCTCCAGGACGACGAGGTTTTATCGAACTAGCAGTGTCTACTAACCACGCGTGCCGCGTATACATACTGCCTTAGACAGTAAATCGACAGAGTTATTTCTCAACAAGAAAACCTTAAGAATACCTCTAATTGTAAGTGGAGAAAGTTATTTTAGAAGCATGGAGAAGACGACTGAATTACAGGCAACACACACTGCCTATCTGACCCAGGAATCCTAGTTTTTGCGGGCAACGTTCTTACACCTGGGTTACCAAGTACACCTGACGACCCACCATTGCGCCTCTATTTCTGTGAGTAGCTCTCTCCACGGTTCTGCCACACAGTTTTAAGCTGCCTGAGAGCTGCGAAACAGAATACTGGACAAAAATGTAACTACGTAATAGTAACATATATGTTACGAAAGCAGTTCGAACGATATCTTTCTAATAACATTATAAATATCTTTGTGACCAATTTAATGAAAGTACTTAGTAACTGGAGATGGCAATGCGTAGTGAATGTGTGTCTGAATGAACGAATGCAGCAGCAGGAAACGCAAACAAATGTGGAAGTAATTTGCATACCGATATTTTGCCAACGTTCAACGAAAAACATAACCGTTTCCAAACATGAAGTCTTCTTTTCAAAATAATTTACTTTTACTGTAATAAAAGAACTCGCTACTGGTGATATTACAGCAGTGAAACATTCGTCAATTTAAAAAGCAGCAAGTTTTTATTTTCAGAAATGGGCGCATCACAGTACTTGTGTAAATAAACTGATTGTATGACAAATATACGGCGAAGAATGATATTTTTTCTGTGTGTTTTATTATGATACGATTGAAGTTTATTTTGCGATGAGCTTCAACACTCTTAGTAAATTCATATTCGCATAATTGTGATACGCGCCTCAAAACTTGTCTGCGCTGCTGACCGGCCGTCCTACATGGGCAGACTACCGTGAAGTTATTTTATCGCGTATTGTCGCGTCGAGTGTGTAATTAACGAGCGGCGCGCCCGTTTCCGCTGCTGGTATTTATTTGAAATGTTCGGTTCGCCACTGGCTCTGTCACCGACAAATCGTTACCACATTGCGATCCTAACGCAGCCATTATGCCCCAGCTGTTAGGTACTTCGGGCTTTAATCAGAGTGAGATGAGATTTGTGAATACAAATATAAGACAAAATAAAAATTCTCTTGCTCGACCACTAAATTAAATTTCTGGTACAGCTGTACAGAAGATTAGAGCTTCAGACTTAGATGTGACCATAAAATAAAGGGAGAGGAAAAGTAGACAGAATTTCGTACGTCGGCTCATGATGACGTCCATCTTTATCAGAAATAAACTACTGTATTCTATTGTATAATTGGGAGTACACTTCCTCACTCTTTTAAATTTTATTAAGTATCTACAGATGAAAACAAAAAGCAACATAAAGGAGTAAGCACTCGAATCGTACATTTTCAGAAGAGTGAAAATATGACTTTGATTCGGTAGGAGTCCTTTGCGGGGGTGCAAAGCTTATATTGAGATAACACATACCACTCTGTCGCTAACTTGTTCTTAAAAACTGCTCACGCATTTCATGTCCTAAAAGAATACCCTAAATCAGTTTAATAGTACCAGTGATCTAGGATTTTCGAACATTACGTATAACAGAAACAGGTTAGTTACGTAACACAGACATTTGTAAGTCTGTAAGTTTCAGGCAAACACCCAGAAATTGCTACGTGCATGATGGTAAAAAAGATAACACTAATCAGGAGGTGCCATTTCGACTATGTAGCAGACCATCACACGAAATCTAAAGATAAATAAAATGTTGGCTGCTGTCAACACGTTCTCAGAAGAAACCGTTTTCAAATTTCTGTCTGCTAGCGTCATCTCTCAAAATACACTCTAAGGAAAAAACGCAACTCACCGCGAAGGAATTTTCCGAATGGGACGAAAACAGATGACTACAATTTCAGAGAAACTGGATGATTTATTCAAGGCAATGCACTCCCGTCTTCAGGCCACAAGTGGCCCATTGGACCGCCGTGTCATTCTCAGTTGAGGAGGTGCGGGTGGTCAGCACACCGCTCTTCCGGTCATTGTGATGGTTTTCTTTGACCGGAGCCGCTCCTATTCGGTCGAGTAGCTCCTCAGTTGGCATCACCAGGCTGAGTGCACCTCTAAAAATGGCAACAGCTCATGGCGGCCCGGATGGTCACCTATCCAAGTGCTGGCCACACCCGACAGCGCTTAACTTCGGTGATCTGACGGGAACCGGTGTATCCACTACGGCAAGGCCGTTATTTGAGGCAAAGACCTTCACAAATTAAGCAAGTCAGTAACACATTGGTCCACCTCTGGTCCATACGAAAGCAATTATTCGGCATGGCGTTGATTGAGAGGGTTTTGGATGTCTTCCTCAGGGATATCGCGACAAATTCTCTCCAGTTGCCACGTCAGAGCATCCAAATACCAAGCTGATTGGAGAACGCTGCTCATAATGCTCCAAGCATACCCAGCTGGGGAGAAATCCGGTGACGTTGTTGGCCAAGATAACGTTCAGCAAGCACGAAGACAAGCTGTAGAATCTCTCGCCGTGTGCGGACGGCCATTAGCTTGCTGAAATGTAACCCCAGGATGGCTTACCATGATGGGCAACAAAACGCGGCGTAGAAAATCGTCGACGTACCGCTGTGCTGTAAGAGTGCAGCGGATGACAACCAAAAGCACCCTGCTATGAAAAGCAATGGCACCTCAGACTAACATTCCTGGTTGTGGGACCATACGACGGGCGATATTTATGTTAGTATCCCACCATTGTCCAGGGCAACACCAGACATGTTTTCACTGGTAATCGTGGCTCACTTCTAAGAGAGACTCATCACTGAATGCAATTTTACTCAACAAGATTCCTGGCCGAAGACGAGTCTGGAGACATCCCTGACAGCCATGGGATACCAACTGATTGTCACCCACCATACGGCCTGGCACAGGTGATGGTCTGGGGTGATATTTCCTTTCGTGAAAGAACCCCTTTGGTTGCCATCCGCGGCACCCATACGACACCGCAGTATGTCGCCGATAATCCACCAGCCGTTTCTTTGCCCTTCAAAGCAAGGCATTCTGGACTTTCAGCAAGATAACACCCGCCCACACACGCCGGGAGTTTCTTCTTCTTGCCTTCGCGCTTGCCAAACGCTAACTTGGCCAGCAATTGAGTATGTATGGAGCATTGTGGGCAGGGCACTCCAAACATCTCGGGATTGTGACGATCTTATGCGCTAATAGGACGTAATTTGACACGATATCCCTCACAAGATATCCAACAACTCAATCAGTGCCAAGCCGAATAACTTCTTCGATAGCCCAGAGCGTTATTGACCTGATCAGTTTTTGAAGCTCTTTTTTTTTGAGTAAATGATACAGTTCTTCTGAAATTGTAATAACTTGTTTGTCTGTACATCACATCTACCAATTTCCGTCACATTCCTGTAATTCCTACGTGATGCGTGACTTTTTTGGCTTAAATTGTTGACTCTCCTTTCCTTCATTTATTGGTTTTCTATCAAATCTTGGCACGCTGAAGGTCCAACAGCCAAGAAACACTAATGTTCTTGCCGTCACGTCGCACGTACTTCTCACAGTCTAAAAATAGTACTGTCTTTCCTTTTTTTACTAGATTGATATTTTCTCTTTCTCACATTATTAAAGATTGCTTATGTGTGTTTGTGGTAGTAATGAAAAGGGACAATGAATAAATGAGTTTTGAAACTTCAGTTTTAAATCAGACTGAAACTATAAACACTGTCTTTGGGCCTCAGCAAGCGGGGAATGCACAGATCTACATGTAAAATTATGTTATCACGGATCCATTAGAAAATAATCTAGCTCTTCCTAAGATTTTTTTCCACATTGCTACACAGAAATGTCGCACTAATATCTATTTAACAGCTCTTTACAACAAAATACTCTGCGATGTCTTACACAAATTAACATCACACTTCCTCTGGCTGGTCTTAAAACAATAAGAGCAGCATGTGTTGCATTTAACTGCAAAAATTAAAAATTAAAATTCATTATAGATTTTGTTTTCCTCATAGTTGCAATTTAAGAGCATTATTTCATTTCAAATAGTGTAGAATTACTATTTTTCCTTAAAAATTGTACAATAATTTCTTATATTATTAAAAAACACACTATATACATGTATTTATTTACTTGAGTGGTGCGATGTCATTACAAGTTAAATCTGGGAGGAAATATTGGAACAAATTTGTTTTCCAATCAAAGACTTAAGATCGTATCGTGGTGTAAGTTCTCACTGAACCACACCTCCGTCGTCAGTTTTGAGTGTCCATCTCGCCCATGTCTGATTGCGCGTCAGATAAAAGAAAGAAAAGAGAGAGTGCGTACCATCTCTTTCCCACCTACAGCAGCAGTATTACATTTGGTAGGCGTGTTGCTTTCATAGAACTTTTTTGTCATATTAGTCATATTTTAAGTCTGAAATTAGTATTGGTGTTCAGAGCTACCACACATTCTCTCTTTTTGTCTCTCTCTGTTTCTCTTTCACTCTCTCCCTCCCTTTTCCAATTTGCAACCCCACAGGATTCTTTTCCAGAGTGCATGTGATTTGCATAACTGTTTTTGGTGAAATTACGATACGCGTTCCACATGTATTCTGGAAAACAACGTACGAAACTGAGTTATTCGACGGTGTGAAAATGCAGGGATAAGAACACAAATCCAAAGAGGGAGGGATATAAATGTCTTCCCCAAAGACAGAGAAGTAATGTTGTCACATGAAGCACTCGATTAGATACACAAGTAAATGTGTTATTAGGCCGAAATTTGTGCGATTGTGTAAGTAATGGGGCTGGAAGCTGTCGTTGACGTGAAACTCTTGGAAAAAATTGTTCTACCTAGAGTGACTGTTTGTAAAATATGCAAGATTAAATGAGTAATCATATGTGAAAGACAAAACATCGCCGGCCGGAGTGGCCGAGCGGTTCGGAGTGCTTCAGTCTGGAACCGCGTGACCACTACGGTCGCAGGTTCGAATCCTGCCTCGGGCATGGATGTGTGTGATGTCCTTAGGTTAGTTAGGTTTAAGTAGTTCTAAGTTCTAGGGGACTGATGACCATAGCTGTTAAGTCCCATAGTGCTCAGAGCCATTTGAGCCATTTTTGAGCAAGGAAGTGTCAATACACCTGTAATATTGCCGAAAAACTATGGCAATCAGAGTTGAACTGAGGCTAGACGTTTTTCGTGATGCTGCTTGCCCCCCTGTGCCCTGTCCGCCGCCCCCTCCGCTCGCTCCATGAAAAAAAGTGAAGGTGCCGTATGATCACCTTCAGCCTTTTTCTCAGGCGAAAATACTTGGGAACCGTCTATGACATTAGTTCGGCATATTGGTTAGTACATTCAAGCTGAGGCCAACAACGACTTAGGACCAGTCAAAGCCCCAGTGTGACCAAATTTTCACGCTATGCTGAATAAGAGAAACGAGAAAAGGATTGTTATAACACCATAAGAGAGTATGACAGTGGCCCATAGGTCGTAATAAGTGATCACTGCTCCCAAGAAAAGGTTTGTGAAGCTTGTCGCAGAAGTGAAAACTCTCTCCATTTACGTTTCCTATCCGAATTATTTTTACGTAGTGGTGCTGTTGCTGAATTATGGACCAATGACATTTCTTGTTTTATGATACAATGAAAAAAGTATGAAATGTGTTACGGAATTAGTTACATAAACACAATCATGAATTGGTTAGATGAACGAACTATTTTCAAATATAAAAATAAAAAATAGTGAATATGTGTTCTGTGTAAGGACACTACAGAAAGCCATTCCTTTTATAAAGCTCTTCCCACCACCTAAATACAAAATTCTTTGGTTTCTAATAGACGTATATAGATACATACATCATACACGAAATTACATGAAACACTTGATTTTGTTGCAATAGAAATTAGATAATTGTAGTCTGGATTGGTGTGTATTTTTCAGCTATTTATGTTTAATAATTCAGTTATACAAATCTTAAAGGTTTCTAACATCAGCCTTCCGCTGTGGGGAGGCTTGTTGCTTTAATGTTGTTAAACTTGTAAGCAATGGCAGGAGAAACAGAAGGTATTGATAAGCAAAACGTCCAACTTACAGAATTTTCACGACTCTTAATGAAAGAGCCATGTTCATCACCACTTCGGCAGTTATTTTCTATCGTTTTCTGGGTTGTCTTAATCACATAAGGTGAATGCGGTATCTCTTGTTAAACACAGCTTACATAATCCTTCCATCACAAATCAAAGCCGTTTCAAACGTCGCCACAATGGACTTGACATTAAATTGCATGAAAGAGAAAATAGGAAACAAACAAAAGTTGGAAAGGTCCAACTGTATTCAGTACGGCGCCACATCAGTACAGTGCGATTCAGTACAAATGCCGTATTACAGCACGAAATATTTTCACTACACAGAAGCGCTTTTGTGGTGCCGCTTCCGGTTAACGGCCGGAGTGTCCTAGTTTCTGTCTTTCCTTCTGATGCCCTCAAGCTATCATCAGTTCTACGTTAACAACAAATCGTTGAACTATTCGGAATATTTGATAATTGTCCTTTATAAATATGTAAGCCGTATAAGTTACATCCAGCATATCACTTTAAGCGGAAATTAAGTCTATAGAAACTGCTGTACCACTAAACACCCGGAATGTCAACGTAAGCTTTCAGTCAAGGGAGAAATATCAGTGACAGCCCTTTGTTTAAAAATGTTTCATATTTATTCAGTAACACGAGGAAGACGACAAATACAGCCACTGCTATTAAATACGCGTGATATACTCACATGAAACTACCGTGTGGCTATAATTCAAGTGCAGTTATTCACGGAAGTCCAGTGTGAGCAATAATTGTAGTATGACGGCATAAACTTGGTAGATGTGCTAATACGGTGATGCGGAACCGGTTTACGTTCGAAACAAAATTAGTTCCAATTTTGGCGACTAGGTCCAAATCCGGCGATGCACAGCATCTTGTGGAGGTTTCCAGCTCTCATAAGCAGTGATTAATAATAAAATCAGCATTATGTCTTTCTCATTTGTTTGACCTTTTCTGCCCACGTCCTATTCCTAACACTTTACGTACGGAAATATTACTAAACGTCTTTCTTACATTCACAGCGCCAGATTTGCAACTGCTGGCCGAAACTGGAACTACTTCTTTTTCTTTTTTTCAGCCTAATTCGGTTCTGCCTTAACGAATTACCATATCTACCAATTTTCACTGCCATATGAAAATTACAGCCCACACTGGAGTTCTGTGAGAAGCTACAATTTAATTATAACAACCTGGGACAGTTAATAATTGTTGAATTCAGGTTTTATTTTTCCACAACAGATTTAGGAAACGGAAGGAGGTGCACTAAAATAAATAGAGAGAGATATAGAGACTTTTTTCGAGGGTGGGGGTAGGGACAGATGGTTCAAATGGCTCTGAGCACTACGGGACTCAACATCTTAGGTCATAAGTCCCCTAGAACTTAGAACTACTTAAACCTAACTAACCTAAGGACATCACATACACCCATGCCCGAGGCAGGATTCGAACCTGCGACCGTAGCAGTCCCGCGGTTCCGGACTGCAGCGCCAGAACCTCACGGCCACCGCGGCCGGCGTAGGGACAGAGACACAGAGAGAGAGAGAGAGAGTGTGTGATAGAGAGAGAGAGAGAGAACATTTTTAACACGATAAAGCCTAATTCATTTAACTTACTTTGTTGGTCTTGACTAAAATCAACAGTCAGCAACATGCCTCCTCGCAACAAGGGACACACGCAGATGCAGTCAGAAAGGGAGAAGGAGAGAGAGAGGCAGAGAGAGAGAGGCAGAGAGAGAGATAGAGAGAGAGAGAGAGAGAGAGACAGAGAGAGAGAGAGAGATTGGCGAGTAACCGCAGTGGCCATCTGTGTGTTCCCCAGAAGGGCGGAACGTTGTTTGAAACCGCCGTCAACCCTAGTTAATCTAGTTAGCTGTAACCGAAAACTAAGTTAGCTGTCGACGTGCTGAGTGTTGATTTCCAATGCAGATACGGCAACCATTTGTGAAGCTTGTACCAAATCACGAGAACGATGAAAGTAGACGCTAGTCACGGGAAAACTAACGGCGTAGTTGACCGGATGCTGTAAATACACAGTGTATCCATTCAAAGCACATGAATTTCATTTCCCTGAGAAGTACGAAAACGAGAACGTCTCTTGGAATATTTACACAGAGCTTCGAGAAACACTCTGGGGAAATTCTATTTCTACGGCAGGTGAGCGGAGGTTTGTGTTATCAAAACATTTAATTACCTTCAGCATTGTTAGTGGAAACTACTCAGCTGTCGTACCAGAAATTCAGTTCACAATGAGAAAAAATATATCGCAGCCAGTACCGTGATATTAGGACAGAAACTGGCTCCACAGGGTAAATATATATATATATATATCAGTATGTGAAGGAGACAAAAATAAATTTTTCATTCAAGAGCTCACGAGGAAGTGTGCAATGCACCAGAATAACGCATTTCAGTTACGAAAATACGTTTAAATGGCCACAAAAATGTCACAAAAACAAGAGCCACAGTTACACAGCGGATTTTTCTTTCTTTAGCTTCGGTTTAATTTATGACGTTTAAATTTGCGTTCCATGTTTTCTTGTTTATATTAATTATGTAATTATTTCGCTATCCTGTTGTTACAATTATTAAATTTCGGCCGATTATTTTCTCTGGCAACAGTTATCAAAGAGTAGTGCATGCCTTATATCGATGTGAGCACTTTAGTCACCCCCCATGAACCATGGACCTTGCCGTTGGTAGGGAGGCTTGCGTGCTTCAGCAATACAGATTGCCGTACCGTAGATGCAACCACAACGGAGGGGTATCTGTTGAGAGGCCAGACAAACGTGTGGTTCCTGAAGAGGGGCAGCAGCCTTTTCAGTAGTTGCAGGGGCAACAGTCTGGATGATTGACTGATCTGGCCTTGCAACACTAACCAAAACAGCCTTGCTGTGCTGGTACTGCGAACGGCTGAAAGCAAGGGGAAACTACGGCCGTAATTTTTCCCGAGGGCATGCAGCTTTACTGTATGGTTAAATGATGATGACGTCCTCTTGGGTAAAATATTCCGGAGGTAAAATAGTTCCCCATTCGGATCTCCGGGCGGGGACTACTCAAGAGGATGTCGTTATCAGGAGAAAGAAAACTGGCATTCTACGGATCGGAGCGTGGAATGTCAGATCCCTTAATCGGGCAGGTAGGTTAGAAAAATTAAAAAGGGAAATGGAAAGGTTGAAATTAGATGTAGTGGGAATTAGTGAAGTTCGGTGGCAGGAGGAACAAGACTTCTGGTCAGGTGACTACAGGGTTATAAACACAAAATCAAATAGGGGTAATGCGGGAGTAGGTTTAATAATGAATAGGAAAATAGGAATGCGGGTAAGCTACTACAAACAGCATAGTGAACGCATTATTGTGGCCAAGATAGATACGAAGCCCACACCTACTACAGTAGTACAAGTTTATATGCCAACTAGCTCTGCAGATGACGAAGAAATTGAAGAAATGTATGATGAAATAAAAGAAATTATTCAGATTGTGAAGGGAGACGAAAATTTAATAGTCATGGGTGACTGGAGTTCGAGTGTAGGAAAAGGGAGAGAAGGAAACATAGTAGGTGAATATGGATTGGGGCTAAGAAATGAAAGAGGAAGCCGCCTGGTAGAATTTTGCACAGAGCACAACATAATCATAGCTAACACTTGGTTTAAGAATCATGAAAGAAGGTTGTATACATGGAAGAACCATGGGGATAGTAAAAGATATCAGATAGACTATATAATGGTAAGAAAGAGATTTAGGAACCAGGTTTTAAATTGTAAGACATTTCCAGGGGCAGATGTTGACTCTGACCACAATCTATTGGTTATGACCTGTAGATTAAAACTGAAGAAACTGCAAAAAGGTGGGAATTTAAGGAGATGGGACCTGGACAAACTGATTAAACCAGAGGTTGTACAGAGTTTCAGGGAGAGCATAAGGGAACAATTGACAGGAATGGGGGAAAGAAATACAGTAGAAGAAGAATGGGTAGCTTTGAGGGATGAAGTAGCGAAGGCAGCAGAGGATCAAGTAGGTAAAATGACGAGGGCTAGTAGAAATCCTTGGGTAACAGGAGAAATATTGAATGAAAGGAGAAAATATAAAAATGCAGTAAATGAAGCAGGCAAAATGGAATACAAACGTCTCAAAAATTAGATCGACAGGAAGTGCAAAATGGCTAAGCAGGGATGGCTAGAGGACAAATGTAAGGATGTAGAGGCCTATCTCACTAGGGGCAAGATAGATACTGCCTACAGGAAAATTAAAGAGACCTTTGGAGATAAGAGAACGACTTGTATGAATATGAAGAGCTCAGATGGAAACCCAGTTCTAAGCAAAGAAGGGAAAGCAGAAAGGTGGAAGGAGTATATAGAGGGTCTATACAAGGGCGATGTACTTAAGGACAATATTATGGAAATGGAAAAGGATGTAGATGAAGGTGAAATGGGAGATACGATACTGCGTGAAGAGTTTGACAGAGCACTGAAAGACCTGAGTCGAAACAAGGCCCCCGGAGTAGACAACATTCCATTGGAACTACTGACGGCCTTGGGAGAGCCAGTCCTGACAAAACTCTACCATCTGGTGAGTAAGACGTATGAAACAGGCGAAATACCCTCAGACTTCAAGAAGAATATAATAATTCCAATCCCAAAGAAAGCAGGTGTTGACAGATGTGAAAATTACCGAACTATCAGTTTAATAAGTCACAGCTGCAAAATACTAACACGAATTCTTTACAGACGAATGGAAAAACTAGTAGAAGCCAACCTCGGGGAAGATCAGTTTGGATTCCGTAGAAACACTGGAACACGTGAGGCAATACTGACCTTACGACTTATCTTAGAAGAAAGATTAAGGAAAGGCAAACCTACGTTTCTAGCATTTGTAGACTTAGAGAAAGCTTTTGACAATGTTGACTGGAATACTCTCTTTCAAATTCTAAAGGTGGCAGGGCCAAAATACAGGGAGCGAAAGGCCATTTACAATTTGTACAGAAACCAGATGGCAGTTATAAGAGTCGAGGGACGTGAAAGGGAAGCAGTGGTTGGGAAAGGAGTAAGACAGGGTTGTAGCCTCTCCCCCATGTTGTTCAATCTGTATATTGAGCAAGCAGTAAAGGAAACAAAAGAAAAATTCGGAGTAGGTATTAAAATTCATGGAGAAGAAATAAAAACTTTGAGGTTCGCCGATGACATTGTAATTCTGTCAGAGACAGCAAAGGACTTGGAAGAGCAGTTGAATGGAATGGACAGTGTCTTGAAAGGAGGATGTAAGATGAACATCAACAAAATCAAAACGAGGATAATGGAATGTAGTCGAATTAAGTCGGGTGATGCTGAGGGAATTAGATTAGGAAATGAGACACTTAAAGTAGTAAAGGAGTTTTGCTATTTGGGGAGCAAAATAACTGATGATGGTCGAAGTAGGGAGGATATAAAATGTAGACTGGCAATGGCAAGGAAAGCGTTTCTGAAGAAGAGAAATTTGTTAACATCGAGTATAGATTTAAGTGTCAGGAAGTCATTTCTGAAAGTATTCGTATGGAGTGTAGCCATGTATGGAAGTGAAACATGGACGATAAATAGTTTGGACAAGAAGAGAATAGAAGCTTTCGAAATGTGGTGCTACAGAAGAATGCTGAAGATTAGATGGGTAGATCACATAACTAATGAGGAAGTATTGAATAGGATTGGGGAGAAGAGAAGTTTGTGGCACAACTTGACCGGAAGAAGGGATCGGTTGGTAGGACATGTTCTGAGGCATCAAGGGATCACCAAGTTAGTATTGGAGGGCAGCGTGGAGGGTAAAAATCGTAGAGGGAGATCAAGAGATGAATACACTAAGCAGATTCAGAAGGATGTAGGTTGCAGTAGGTACTGGGAGATGAAAAAGCTTGCACAGGATAGAGTAGCATGGAGAGCTGCATCAAACCAGTCTCAGGACTGAAGACCACAACAACAACAACAACCTTAGTAATGTAAATTCCCATGCTGTTGTTCGCTGGTAACAGTTAAATTTTGTTTGTCAGTGCGAAATTGGGTCCATTCTACGGTAGCAGTCACATGAATCAGATTTTGAACCGAAATGTCATGCTGACGTAATAGGAAGGCAACCATATACTGAGATGACAGGAGTCATAGGCCAGCGATCTGCACATAAACAGATGACGGTTGTATAGCGTACATATGGTATAAAAGCGCAGTGCATTGGCCGAGCTCTGATTTGTACTCAGTGATCATATGAAAAGGTTTCCAATGTGATTATGGCCGTTCGACGGGAATTGACAGACTTTGAACGCGGAGTGGTAGTGGGAGCTAGAAGCGAGGGACATTCCATACCGGAAATAGTTTCGAATTCAGTATTCCGAGATCCCCTTCACTTAACGGCTGAGAAGCGGTGTTTCTGTCGAGTCGCCAGTGCTGACAGACAAGCAACATAGCGTGAAATAGTCGCAGAAGTCAATGTGGGACGTACGAAGAACGTTTCCGTTAGGACAGTGTGGAGAAATTTGGCGTTAATGGTCCATGGCAGCACGACATCGCCTGCAGTGCCTCTCCTGGACTCGTAACCATATCAGTTGGCCTGTAGTAATAGGAAAACTGGAATACAGTGTCCTGATCAGACCATCCCGATTTCAGTTGGTAAGAGCTGATGATAGGGTTCAAGTGTGGCGCAGACCCGACGAAGCCATGGACCCATGTTGTCAACAGGACCCTGTGCAAGCTGTTGGCGGCTCCATAGTGGTGCAGGCTGTGTTTAAATGGAATTGACTGGGTCCTGTGGTCCAGCTGAACAGCTTACTGTCTGGGAGTGGTTATGTTCGGCTACGTGGGGACCATTTGCAACCATTCATGGACTTCATGTCCCCAAGAAATGATGGAATGCTGGAATTCAATGAGGTGATGGCCACCCTTAGCCTTGATGACAGCTTCCACTCTCTCACGCATAGGTTCAGTCAGGTGCTGGAAGGTTTCTTGGGGAATGGCAGACCATTCTTCACCGAGTGCTACACTGAAGAGAGGTATCAATGTCCGTCGGTGGGGTCTGGCACGAAGTCAGCGTTCCAAAACATCCCAAAGGTATTCTCTAGGATTCAGGTCAGGACTACGTGCAGGCCAGTCCATTACAGGGATGTAATTGTCGTGTAACCACTCCGTCACAGGCCGTGGGTTATGAACAGGTGCTCGATCATGTTGAAAGATGCAATCGCCATCCTCTAATTACTCTTGAACATTGGGAAGCAAAAAGGTGCTTCATACATCAATGAAGGCTTGTGCTGTGATAGTGTCACGCAAAACAAGGGGTGCTAGCCTCCTCCACGAAAAACACGACCACACCATAACACCACCTCCTCCGAATTTTACTGTTGGCGCAACACACGCTGGCAGATGACGTTCATCGGGCATTCGCTATACCCACACCCTGCCATCCGATCACCACATTGTATACCGTGTTTCCTCACTCCACACAACGTGTTTTCCCTGTTCAGTCGTCCAATGTTTACGCTCCTTAGACCAAGCGAGACGTTCTATGGCATTTACCGGCGTGATGTGTGGGTTATGAGCAGCCGCTCGGCCATAAAATCCAGGTTTTCTCACCTCCCGCCTAACTGTCATACGAGGGTTGAATGAAAGTAATGCCTTCACCTTCATTAATTGGGTTTGAATTGGAATATTTTAATAAATCAAACGCAGAAATAATCCTTAGAATGTGATCTTTAATTGCCAATATTTACTTTTCCACATAATCTCTAGCCAACTGGATACATTTCTGCCAAAGATGAGCAAGTTTTCTGAAGCCGTCACGGAAGAAGTCGACACTCAGTTTCCGCAACCACAGTCTCACAGTTCTCTCAACGTCTTCATCAGAAGCATAACGATGTCCCGGCAGAACGTGTTTCACTATCGGTAACGGATGGAAGACAGATGGTGCTAAATTTGGACTGTATGGAGGATGCCGCACGGTGGTGCTTTCAGTCCCTGAAGTTCTGCTGTGGTGGCACGTGAATTGTGTGGTTTGTCATTGTCATGCTGCAAGAAAACATTTCCCTTTTCCTTTCGGATACTTGTTAGCCGTCGTTTCAGAGTTCGCAGCATTGTGATGTAACGCACTGAATTTATAGTTGTCCTACGATCAAGGAAATCAACATGGATAACACCATCTGCGTCCCAGAACACTTTAGCCATGATTTTTCCAGCTGAGTGCTGCGTCTTGAATTTCATTTTCTGGGGTGAGTCTTTGTGTCGATATTCCAAAGACTGACGTTTCGTCTACGGGTCGTAATGGTGTAGCCACGTTTCGTCTCCTGTCACAATCGAATGGAGAAAGGCGTCACCTTCATTCTCGTAACGCGAGAGGAGTTCTTGGCAAATTTCAAGTCTGTGCGCTTTCATTTCAGGAGCCAGCATCCGGGGTACTCATCGTGCACAGATCTTCCGATAGCCAAGCAAAGCACTAATCTGACCAACACGTTCTTGTGAAATGCCGATGTGCTTGCAATTTCTCTCTGAGTGACACGACGATCGTGTTGATTCAGGCTGTCAACATTTTGCTTGTGCAACTCAGTGGTTGCTGTCGCAGGACGTCCAACTCTTTGTCACTCAGGTTAGATGTTCCCGCCTCAACATCTTTAAACTTACTCGCCCAACGATGAACAGTGCTGACATAAGCTTTCATTGTCTGATGAATCTCCTTTGAGGTGACACCTTCTTCTGTCAAGAATTCAATGACTGCACTTTGCTTAAATCGCATTGACCGACCGTCTGCGCAGGGTTCCATACTTAACACTGTAACAACACAACCGTTCAATGCTAAGGCTTCCCGCCAACTGCAGCTGTAGAGAAGAGGCTATGGAAGAAGCCAGTACCTGCCGCATACCAATGTTTCCAACTGTTGAAGAGTTACGAACGTGGAGGCATTACCTTTCTGTCAACCCGTTGCAGTACTTGCAATGGATCCTGATGCAGTTTGGAATTCCTGTGTGATGGTCTGGATAGTCGTCTGCCTAATACACATTACGATCTTCTTCAACAATCGGCGGTCTCTGTCAATCAACACACAAGGTCGGCCTGTACGCTTTTATGCTGTACGTGTCCCTTCACGTTTCCATGTCACTATCACTTCGGAAACAGTGGACCTAGGGATGTTTAGGCCTATGGAAATCTCGGGTACAGACGTATGACACAAGTGACTCCCAATCACCTGACCACGTTCGAAGTCCATGAGTTCCGCGGACCACCCCCTTCTGCTCTCTCCCGATGTTTAATGACTACTGAGGTCGCTGAGGTGGCAGCACAATGCACTTAATATGAAAAATGTATGTTTTTGGGGGTGCCCGGATACTTTTGGTCACATAGCGTATCTCTGTATTTGAATACGCATGCTTATACCAGTTCATTTCGCAGTTCAGTATACTTATGAATTGCGTGTATTAAAAAACACGTAACCTATGTCAGTCAGATTGTTCATTAGAGTGTCGCGTAAAAAATTGATGTCAACGGCCAAGAGCTTTTCGAAATTTTTGGTAAAAAAAGTTTTATATATACAGTGTGAGTCACCTAACATTACCGCTGGATATATTTCGTAAACCACATCAAATACTGACGAATCGATTCCACAGACCGAACGTGAGGAGAGGGGCTAGTGTAATTGGTTAATACAAAGCATAAAAAAATGCACGGAAGTATGCTTTTTACACAAATCTACGTTTTTTTAAACGGAAACCCGTTAGTTTTGTTAGCACATCTGAACATATAAACAAATACGTAATCAGTGCCGTTTGTTGCATTGTAAAATGTTAATTTTAACCTAAAGTTGACGCTTGAGTACCACTCTTCTGCTGTTCGATCGTGTATATCGGAGAGCACCGAATTACGTAGGGATCGAAAGGGAACGGTGATGGACCTTAGGTACAGAAGAGACTGGAACAGCACATTACGTCCACATGCTAACACCTTTTTATTGGTCTTTTTCACTGAAGCACATGTAGATTACCATGAGGGGTGAGGTACACGTACACACGTAGTTTCCGTTTCCAATTACGGAGTGGAATAGAGTGTGTCCCGACATGTCAGGCCAATCGATGTTCAATGTGGTGGCCATCATTTACCGCACACAATTGCAATCTCTGGCGTAATGAATGTCGTACACGCCGCAGTACATCTGATGTAATGTCGCCGCAGGCTGCCACAATACGTTGTTTCATATCCTCCGGGGTTGTAGGCACATCACGGTACACGTTCTCCTTTAACGTACCCCACAGAAAGTATTTCAGAGGTGTAAGATCAGGAGAACGGGCTGGCCAATTTATGCGTCCTCCACGTCCTATGAAACGCCCGTCGAACATCCTGTCAAGGGTCAGCCTAGTGTTAATTGCGGAACGTGCAGGTGCACCATCATGCTGATACCACATATGACGACGCGTTTCCAGTGGGACATTTTCGAGCAACGTTGGCAGATCATTCTGTAGAAACGCGATGTATGTTGCAGCTGTTTGGGCCCCTGCAATGAAGTGAGGACCAATGAGGTGGTCGCCAATGATTCCGCACCATACATTTACAGTCCACGGTCGCTGTCGCTCTACCTGTCTGAGCCAGCGAGGATTGTCCACGGACCAGTAATGCATGTTCCGTAGATTCACTGCCCCGTGGTTTGTGAAACCCGCTTCATCGGTAAACAGGTAGAACTGCAACGCATTCTCTGTTAATGCCCATTGACAGAATTGCGCTCGATGATTAAAGTCATCACCATGTAACTGCTGATGTAGCGACACATGAAACGAGTGAAAGCGGTGACGATGCAGTATGCGCATGACACTACTTTGACTCAGTCCACCGGCTCTCGCAATGTCCCGTGTACTCATGTGTGGGTTCATGGCAACAGCAGATAACACACCAACTGCACCCGCTTCTCCTGTGACGGGCCTGTTACGGACCCGTTTGCGTGCTACGACCATACCTGTTGCATACCGTTGGCAGTAGATGTTTTGCAATGTGCGGCACGTTGAATGCTCTCTGTCCGGGTACCGTTCTGCATACATCCTGCAGGCTTCAGCTGCATTTCGTCGACACTTTCCATAGATGAGTATCATCTCCGCCTTTTCAGAGTTCGAATACACCATGGTCACAGTTCCTACAACACTACACTATCACAGACGTCTGGTAACACGGTGTACTACAGTTGGTTTGCGTGCGGAGACGAATGCAGAATAACAATAGCAGCAAGCGCTACATGCGGACACTGCGACAGCTAGACCAAATCACAACAGTGCACTACAGCCACACTCGTAAACACGGTCGTCATCGTAAACATGCCCCTGCAGATGTTGCTCGCCGACCGCGGCCCGTGTTTGTTACAACACGCAACTGAACGTCGGAGGTTTCAAGCGTCAACTTAGGTTACAATATCTCCGGATGTAATTAACATTTTACAATGCAACAAAAGGCTCTGATTACGTATTTGTTTATATGTTCAGATGGGCTAACAAAACTAACGGGGTTCGATTTAAAAAAACGTAGGTTTGTGTAAAAAAACATATTCCGTGCATTTTTGTATGGTTTGTATTAAACAATTACACTAGCCCCTCTCCTCATTTCGGTCTGTGGAATCGGTTCGTCAGTATTTGATGTGGTTTACGAAATATATCCAGCGGTAACGTTAGGTGACTCACCCTGTATATTAACAAACCTGCAGCCTATTTCTGTCCAAAGGATCGTCAGAGTATCATGTTGATATTGGAAGTAAATCCGTGAAGTACTTTTTGAGGTTTTTGGTAAAAATATACCTTACGTATTAGAAAAATATGTAGCCTTTATTGGAGTATCGCGTAAAAATTTGAAGTAAATCGGTCAAGTTCTTTTCAAGATTTATGGCAAAAATGTTAAACAACGATCTTTTGTTACATAATTGTGTATATTAATGCTAACAAAAGGACTAAATACTGCAATGGTGGGTCCAGCAACAAACATATATGAAACGAAATCGCTCCAGTGAACTAAAATGACTACGGCTATATGTGCTGTTGATGCCCACCCACTTTTCGTCGACGTAATGATACAACTCTCGGTGCAGTGATGTGAGGCTGTGTGCTACCTGCTCCTATCTTGTGCCCCAAATACAGTTCCAGAAGAAAGTATTCGTGATCAGACTTAGTGATATTTAAGATTTCTGTGAAATAAAAATCAGCAGTTGAAGATACCAATTCTGAACACTCCATTCTCCTTTAATTGGCAAAACAGTTCTGAACCAGTACGTTGCACTGTCACTGGCCAATATTAATTGATTTCCCTCATGGCAGGATGTTTTGTAGCAATAAGTTGCTGACAGCGTTATGGTTGCAACTCTTTCACGTACATACTGTACTCTACGAACCAATTTCTCTCGTATTTCTGGCCATAGTATTCCAAATTGACAGCTGACGTTTCGTTGATGGTGATGGCTGATGATGGCGTGCTGGACCGCACTGCCGGAGGCCAAGATGAATAGTGGAAGCTCTCTGAAGTCTTCGCTACCGCCGCATCTCGCTCGCTTCATAACGTGCAAGTATTACTGTCAACCGTCCACCAGCGATTCTCTCATCAAGAACGCATCATCCAAGCCTTCTCTCACTAAGGGACACTCCCATTAGTTAGTTTTCTTTTCAGCCTCCTGTTTCTTTAATACTCGCTTCAGGAGATAAACTGGATTCCGTATTTACAATTTTATATTTTTCTCTACCTTTCCCCTCTTTTTCAGTATTAAATTTAACATTTAAGCACTCCCTAGTTATTTTAAGAGCATGCAATCTGAAACTTTGTGGCAAATAAAACAGTGTGCTGTACCACGACTCGAACTCGGTCACGAGTCTCGGTCTGGAACACAAATTTTAATCTGCCAAGAAGTTTCATATCAACACACATTCCCCTGCAGAGTGAAAATTTCATCCTGGAAGCATTCGCCAGACTGTGGCTGAGCCATGTCTCCGCAATGTCCGCAACTCCTAAAGCCACCGTAGGGTGTATGGCGGAGGGTACCAAGTAGCAGCACTGATCGCTTTCTTCCTTATCCCACTCGCAAAGTGAGAGAGAAACGACTATCTACACGTCTCCGTACGAGCCCTATCTTCTTTTGTCCTGTCTTCGCTGTCCTTCTCGCGAAATGTACGTTGACGGAATTAGAATCGTTCTGCAGTCAGCTACAATTGCCTGTTCTCTAAATTTTCTCATCTGTGTTTTCTCGAAAAAGATGTCGCTTTCCCTCCAAGGATTCCCATTTGAGTTCACTGAGAATCTCCACTACACTCGCATGTTGATCGAACCTATCGGTAATAAATCAAGTAGCTTTCGTCTGAAATACTTCGATGACTTCCTTCAATCTGACCTGGTGGGGATCCCAGAATCTCTAACGGTAGTCAAGAACGAGTCACAACAGTGTTCTACGTTTATGTCGTCTCCTTTACGGATGAACCATACCTTCGGAACGTTCCCAAATAAAACGAAGGTGACAATGCGCCTTCCCTGCCACAATTCACATGCTCGTTCCATTTCATATCGCTTTGCAATTGGCCCATTTGTTTAAACGACCTGATTGTGTCAAGCAGTACTCCACTAATACTGTAACCGAACATTACAGGATTGATTATCCTATTCATATGCATTAACTTACATTTTTCTGCATATAGAGCAAGCTGCCATTCGTCACACCTTTCATTACTGCGGCTGTGGGCTTCGTATACCGAGATGTGTCATTTTCAAAATTTCTAGCAGATTTTGAACTAAGAGACTCTGAACAGTCACCATAGAGTTTCAGCACCATCGTTTGTTCCGTCCCATGGAGCGCCATGATTAAGTAAGCTGTCAGGTCACTACTTATTTTATAATCCTCTAATGAAAATGAAAACTTTTTCAAAAGCGATAGAACTTCATTATACTCGTATTTCTTTCCCGATTTATTATTGTTGAGGAAGTGCCTCTCCTGCCCTCCTTTTCTATATTTCCTTGATCATGTGCTTGAAATGTAAGTAATATTGTAGAAGAAATCTTTGGGATTTAAATAGGTATTAGAAAGTTGTTAGCTCACCTGAATATAATGAAATGCCACAGTTTTGAATGAAAATTATCTCAGCACTGCATTAGACTAATCTTAACACAGAGTAAAATATGTTCTGTCACTACAGATACCATTACATACTGAATTAACTGAGCGCTATTAGTATGTATATTTAATCAGCATCCATCTTGAACGTTTATAATAATATCGACATCTTTATTTGGATATTTAGATTATTTTTTTGATTTTCTATGGAGAGGGCATGTCTGATAGTCGGTGCTCTGTTCTACCATGGGTTGGATTCCCTGAGAGCTATGGTGCAGCATTTCACCTTTAGATATTGACTGTAATTCTAGGAGTGAAGGGGCTACTTTATTTTACTTGAGGCTTTTTGGGGGAGCTAATTTTTATAGACTTTTATAATCCCACTTATTTCGGAGGTGGGGCTCTACTCTCTGTTCAGTAGAGCCACTGGTCGTTTGTATCGACCATTTTCCTAATTTTGTTGCATAAGCTGTCGAATTAGTTGATTCTGTGAAGTCCTTGTCCAGTACTAAAACTTCTTCGCATGATACCTGAAGCGTTCAGCTACAATTTTCTCTTCTGCAGGTTGATGTAAGTACTTAGACGGGAACTTGAACAGGATATGGGAAAGTTTTATTCGGATCCTATTCAGCAGTGTCTGTGGCCTGTTCTATGTAGTCGAGGCCATTTCTCACTCTGGTCAAGTGTAGTTTATTATGGATCTAATATAAGTTCTATTGCATCTTATTCCACAATACACTGGAAGGGATGACGCTGCATTGATTATGGGATACAGGGCATTCACAGACTGTGAAGACCTCTTCCCGAAGTCTTCATGGCTTCGACGCGAGCTTCCAGTCGAAATGTACGCCGAGGATGCTTTCCATTGGTAAGGGCTATTCAGTACTCGGTTGACGTCGATGTGAAGCGGATGGCGTTTGGTGAGAGGTGGCGGTGACGTTAAATCCTATACACCATTTAGTCGCCCACTTTTCCGAGGCATCATGATGTTGTGGTATCATCCAACGATTGCCGTACCACACCAAAGTTGGCAGCGGGTGCCGATAACACAGACATTAGCGCTGTCTCGCGCAATCCTCAGTGACGTATGGCAGGCGCTCCTGGAAGACACGCCCTCTCTCTCAGCACTGCAGCGCCATCCCACTGAGATCGATCTAGTGCTGAGCATGGTCTCGCTCTGCTCCAGCTCGTCATCTCTGATGAAACAGTCAGCATCCTCTAGTTATCACACTATCATTCATGTAATAAATTCTTTGTACAGTGGCAGGCTACCTGTTGCTTCTCAGAAGAGCAGCATCATTGGTACAGATGATTTTGTAACTCTTGGCGATGTTGGTACATCGATGGTATACATTCTCATTTGCCATACTCACCATAATATTTCGAGCTTGTTCATAAATTAACATCGGTAAAATTGTAGATAACTAAGAAATATTACTCTACTTAGTTAAAAATTAGAGATTGATCAATAATACATTTTGATAGCAGAGATGAGAAATTAGTTACAATACACATAGGAAATCAAGAAATGGTAGGAATTAAATCTCATCTCTAAAGCACAAAGCTCAAAACCACAAAATTGTATCAGTTGATGCAACAACTATGATGTTTCGAGAATTACTTAATTATTTTACCCTGTAAACACAAAATCCCTTAGTTGATGCTTAGAGTAACAAATGGAGACACCAATCATCCACAGAGAGCAATAAGAAAGAGTGGTCAACAGAGAAAAACAGCAATATGTGAAACACGTAAGAACAGAAGGAGTAAGTCTACAATGGGAAGTGACGGGTAAATAATGTTTATTTTTTTACATTTTTATTTCTGAGAAAAATTATAAACTGTGTGAAAAACGGATGAGAAAAAATTTTGGGAGAAAAAATGTTATTCAGAGGGTGTCAGTGATTTGTAGTAAGCTGGATTTAATGAAGTTGAGTGGCACTTCAAAAGTAATAAAGGATATACAGTGTCGTCCATTGATCATGACCGGGTCAAATATCTCACGAAATAAGCGTCAAACGAAAAAACTACAAAGTACGAAACTTGTCTAGCTTGAAGGGGGAAACCAGATGGCGCTATGGTTGGCCCGCTGGATGGCGCTGCCATAGGTCAAACGGATATGAACTGAGTTTTTTTAAAATAGGACCCCTCATTTTTATTACATATTCGTGTAGTACGTAAAGAAATATGAATGTTTTAGTTGGATCTCTTTTATCTCTTTGTTATAGATGGCGCTGTAATAGTCACAAACATATGGCTCACAATTTTAGACGAACACTTGGTAACAGGTACGATTTTTTAATTAAAATACAGAACGTAGATACGTTTGAACATTTTATTTCGGTTGTTCCAGTGTGATACATGTACCATTGTGAACTTATCATTTCTGGGAACATTCCTCTCAACAGCGAGTAGTTCGCCTTCCGTAATGTTCGCCCATGCAGTGACAGTGCGCTGACGCATGTTATCAGGCGTTGTCGGTGGATCACGATAACAAATATCCTTCAACTTTCCCCACAGATCAGGTGAAAGTGCGGGCCGTGGTATGGTGCTTCACCGACCAATCCACCTGTCATGAAATATGCTATTCAATACCGCTTCAACCGCACGCGAGCCATGTACCGGACATCCATCACGTTGGAACTACATCGGCATTCTGTCATGCAGTGAAACATCTTGCAGTAACATCGGTGGAACATTACGTAGGAAATCAGCATACATTGCACCATATAGATGGGGGCCAATTATCCTTCCTTCCATAATGCCGCACCATACATTAACCCGCCAAGGCCGCTGATGTTCCACTTGTCGCAGCCATCGTGGATTTTCCGTTGCCCAATAGTGGTTATTATGCCGGTTTACGTTAACGCTGTTGGTGAATGACGCTTCGTCGCTAAATAGAGCGCGAGCAAAAAATCTGCCATCGTCCAGTAATATCTCTTGTGCCCAGTGGCAGAAGTGTACATGACGTTCAAAGTCGTCGCCATGCAATTCCTGGTGCATAGAAATATGGTACGGGTGCAATCGATGTTGATGTAGCATTCTCAACACCGACGGTTTTGAGATTCCCGATTCTCGCGCAATTTGTCTGCTACTGATGTACGGATTAGCCGCGACAGCAGCTGAAACACCTACTTGGGCGTCATCATTTGCTGCAGGTCGTGGTTGACGTTTCACATGTGGCTGACCACTTCCTGTTTCCGTAAATAACGTAACTATCCGGCGAACGGTCCGGACACTTGGATGATGTCGTCCAGGATACGGAGCAGCATACATAGCACACGCCCGTTGGGCATTTTGATCACAATAGCCATACATGAACACGATATCGACTTTTTCCACGAATGGTAAACAGTCCATTTTAATACGGGTAATGTATTACGAAGCAAATACCGTCCGCACTGGCGGAATGTTACGTGATACCACGTACTTATACGTTTGTGACTATTACAGCACCGTCTATCACAAAGCGAAAAATGTGGTCCAACTAAAACATTCATGTTTCTTTACGTACTAGACGAATATGTAATAAAATGTGGGGGTTCCTATTTAAAAAAGACGCAGTTGATATCCGTTTGACCAATGGCAGCGCCATCTAGCAGGCCAACCATAGCGTCATCTGGTTTTCCCCTTCAAGCTAGACGAGTTTTGTTCTTTGTAGTTTTTTCGTTTGATGCTTATTTCGTGAGATATTAGGCCCGATCAGTGTCAATGGACCACCCTGTATACCGCTACTATTATTGATGGCCTTTACGTATCTGCATGATTTGTTTCATTTACGGTCTAGCTAGAAAGAATGATGCTGCGACAGATAAAAAAAATGTCTCCCAAATAAAAAATTATTTAAATGTCCTCAAATGAATAATGAAAAACTATTTTGATGCAAACTTTAAGTCAGCATCCATAACTTTACATTAATCACTGAATAAGTAAGACGTGTTCAGAATAAAGATCCGTATCTCAATATTTTGTTCAGACGAAGAAATAGTCTAATTAACCAGTGCGCTTTCCTTCAGTGAAACATATCCTTACATGTTTCACAGGGAATAATTTCAAACTTTCATATAAAATTTTAAAGGCACAAAAATGTATGTACAGAGCGATGTCAAGAACACATTTAGTGAATTAAAGCAATCCGTTTGAAATAAGTTAAGAACAAGCGAATTTTAAAAATTGCTTCTAGGTTTTACATGGCATTAAGAATAAGACAAATTGTGGAATATTTCATTAGCGAACAAGAAAGGGTTAATACATTGTGAGGATTGTTAAACACAATGAAGTTTGTTTAAATATGACCATTTCGACTAAAACCCTTATTGTTGCTAAGAGTTTTTAGGTATAATTGCTCGAATTTTGTGACCACTGTTAAGGTGATGCTTCCTCCCCTGGAAACGCAAATATTTTAGAATTTCATTACCAGAATGAAGATTGTGGTCACAGAGTGGCGTTGGGAGCGATACAACAGAGGATGTAGGCCGATTGAATTTTAGTATATGTAGTTCGCAAATCACGATTCGTTAGTCGCTCTATGCTGTAGGACTGATTTGAAAAAAGACTTCTGCTCTGAATGACTGGCGGCTCCACACATGTAATGAATATCAATGGACATTGTGAATTAGTAATAAAGTCAGGCCAATGGTGGGTCGGCTCCACATTGAAGTGTTGCGTCTCCTCCGCTAGAAATACTGAAAAATAAAATTCGTGACACAATGAGTAGTGAAATATACACGCGAACGGGTTAACAGATAATAAAACGGCACTTAAGTAACTCAATATAAGTTAGTATATTTTGAAACTACTGCAACTGCAGTCTACGTTGCTTACATGTCAAAAACTGCAGACAGGAAAACAAGTGCGAACAGCCAGGATTCTCCTATGTGCTCTTGAAAAATTTGAAGGCTGCGCCCTCTTTTATTACACAGATAACACAAATTCGAACATTTACTGTGAGATCGTAATCTTTATACAAATGTTTGCACAAAAAAAAGTTTTTAGAAAAGGAATATTACAGGAATCATACTTGTCTTATTTCTTGGGGAAAGGTTCTAACTTATTTCAATTTATAGCGGAATCCTATCTCATAGTTTAACAAGGGAACGATCAAAAGATTTGTATTTAGAGATGATTTTTAATGGCCTGAAATGAACTCCTTAACAGATGATGTAAAACAATTACAGTTCCTACAAAACATTATTTCATTTTTGACATTCAACAGTATGTGTCTATAACTCTCCGCAGCACCACACCAAAATTTAAACTATGTGGACTTCTCGGTGCTTGTCTAGACTAATTCTTAGTTGAGGGAATAGTGGCTGCGAGAAAATTATGGGATGCTTTGGTACAGTTAAAATTCAATCGCCATTTCATCTACTAAATTCTAGAGTATTCTATTTTCTTTCAGCTCAACACATGCTAGGTGAAATTATTAGTTAAGTGTGTGGATTTTTATAGTGTTTTGTGACATGATAACTTATACCAGCTTTTTCAAAAAGTGTTATAGTAGATTTTTTGTTAACGAAACACGTTAAGGCACTTGAGGGGAAAAAGTGGAACAATTTCAAAAATTGAATTTGAATCTCCATACTGCTTCGAGTGTCGTCTTTTAAGAAAAAAATGTTGAAGAATTATTTCTGGGTGTCGGATTCACATTTCATTCTTGCGCAGAATACTTAGAATGACTGGTTTAGTCATACTGGTCAGGTTTCACGAGTTTTGGTCTCAGGTATACTTGTTACCTGATCTCCTACAAGTTGGAACATAATACTAAAGAAATGATTTATGGCTCCGATGGCACATACGGAAGTAGTTTCTCTTTAAACACGCCTGAATAACACCAGAAATTAAACAAGCGTACCTTAAGCACATCTTTCGTGTGAGAAACGGTACACGTTTAGACTTAATGGCGAATGTAAAGTAAGTCCAAGTCCTATATTAATTGCACTACACTAGGATTAGTTTCACAATAATTACGGGGTGCAGATCAGAACTGTTAACGTAATAAAAACTATAGCAATTAATATGGCTCTGTGATTACGTGGATATCATACAAGAAGAACGCGGTTACAAAGAAAACGTATTGGAATAATAGTAAACCGCTTATACTACTGCAATAAACTTCCGGTAAAGGATAATCCTACGCTTACTCAACAAGAGGAAGTATGCAGTTCATTCCACTAATGTAGCATCTTATGCCGAGAGAAATCGGATGCGCCACCGTTATGTCTGTTCCAAAGTTACAGAATCATTATCAACGTATATTAAATTCAACAACTGTGTCCACAGGTGTGTGGATTGTTGTGAGACATTTCTTCGTCATTATTCCCCTACTGCCTTTTGCCAAGATATGCCCGTTTTCAGCATGTCCTAATATTATTAAGAACACTCGTAAGGCACACAAACCAGTTTTTGTTGGCGACGGGGGAGCCAAGTATACTGAAAGGAGAAGGCTTCCGATCGGAAACGCGACTGCTTTGTGCGAGGAGTGAACGCCTGTGGGCTCAGTGGGTCAGTGATGTGTAAAATCTCCTGGGCTCTGCGGTTTCCGCTAACGCATGAATAATGCAGGGGAAATATTTTTCGCAGGGCACCTTTCTCACCGGGCTCGGGAGTGGCGGTAAATCATTCGATTGCCACAGGAGACCACTGTAGTCAGACAGAATCCAGCGCGCTGGAGCAAATTGTAAAGTCAAATTATTGGCCGCCGGGGAACGGATGGGCCCTTGCTGCACCAGCGCTCCGCGCCAACCCGTGGTCAGCCACACTGGGACCTGGGATGCCGGCGTATCAGCCGCAGTCGATGCACAGGAGGGCCTCGCGCCGCAGCATTCGCGCCTATCCTGGATATACCTGTCGTCAGCTGTGGACTTCTTATTCAGTAGTCGGTACGTTTGGCAATTGCACATTAGAAAAGTGATAATGGCTGCAATTGCGTTGCATAAAGCGTTGTGGCCAATTCCTTCTGTGTATTAATGTAGGGACGTCATCGATGAAATACAACTTGATATAGAATGTAGTTGACTGTACAAGATATTTAATGAGTGACCTGATGTAAATTGGCAGATGAATTGATTGTAAGCTGCCATGGGTATTTGTTGCAATTTAAAATTTTTGTCGTACTCCTTTCAGTGTACCGTCGCTGTAAAATTCGTTTTATGTCGGAGTCTGCCCTTTGTTAAGCCTACGTTAACTTCGTACCAGGGTAAAACTTAAAACAATGTATTCACCGAACTGACAAAACAAAATGTGGTGTAACATTTCCAGTGCTGAGATGGCCGTATGAGCACGTTCCGAAAGTCAATAAATTAAAAAACAAAATACTTGGAGAAATGCATGATAAGCAATGTGCGTTCTTTGAATATATTTATTCACAACCGGTCTTCAAAGTGCTAGCACCAAAATGGTAACAAGGTGAAAACTGTGAATATCAACGAAAATTACATTTTTATGAACATTAATAGTCGGAAAAATTAAGTATACTTACGAAAAATATCTATTGTGATAACTTCACATCTAATACATACTATTTAACCAGTACAGTATAGGCCACTGCTGAGTTGGGAACGTCATAAAATGATACTTAACGCCATAATACCGGCTTAAGCAAGCATAAAATATCGAAAACATATAATAGCAGTGAGTGCACAGCACCATTGCTCAGGCACAACAACACAGAATAGGTTAACACACAAGTGCTGATCAAAGAAGCTACTAGCCAAAGTCAAAGAACAAGGTCAAAGATCAAGGTGAAAGAACAAGTTCCAAAATATGTGTACACTATACTACAGTCACAGGAAGATACACATGCACATAAATTATAACAAAAGGAATACAATAAAACAGATACAAATATATATTCTTTCCTCTCAGTACATTTCCTCTCTCCTCTTTTTTCGTTCTTATTTCTTTTTTTAATGTCATTTTTTTATTTTTCCCATTTCTTCAATTCGTTTCAATGTAATGATACTGCTCAATAATTATGTCTTTTCATTTCTCAGTATGATTGCTCTTCGACGTGATTTTTGACTGCAGGGTTTGGTATGTACTCATGACTAGGTGATCATTTCCTATGTAATTCTCTTCGACCACGTGAAAGTTACACAAAACTAGTTGTTTCATCCATGTGTTTGTGTTTCACCTGTGAAAAAGATACCGTTGCGCGAACGACACTGTGCATGAAACCCGAAATTTTTTGTCTTGGATAGTAGTATAAGACTCTGCAAAGGTGTTTTACTCGTTCCTACAGTCATATACTTGAGTCAGTGAAAACAGAAACCTTATTAGATCACTTTGTTGTCGGTCTGGCTGGCTGGCTGTTAAGACTTCGTTTTTCACAGGAACGGTTAGGTGCATCAAGTTGAAATAATTTATATCACATAGTAAGGTATGCGGTCCCTTGGCGGTGTGAAATGCTTAAGCTTCTGAGTCGATGCAATCAAAAGATACAGCCGTTTATGTCACATATATGGATACTCACGAACTCATTCATCAAAACCTATTGCGAGCTTCCCGTTGACATAGAATCATGACATGCCACAAGGAGAACGATTTCACAATACAAGTAAAGGGACAAAAATTTGAAAATTATTAACTTCTAATTATATCACATAAAAATATTTATTTGCCAGTTTTTGTCCGTCTATCTTTCCGTCTGTTAAGACTCCTTTTCCTCAGTAATGAATAGAGTTATCATGTTGAAATTACGTCAATTACTAAGGTCTACGGACCCTTGGGGCTGTAAAAAATTTAATCTCCTAAGTCAATATAAAAGCTACTGGCTTAGATGGCGCTAATGCTGATATAATGAAATATGAGTGAACCGTTTTGGAATTTTGCTTTCTCCATTTTTTGAGTGTATATTGGAAGAACAGTTCTGTACCTCAAAAATGAAACACACCTGAAGTTATTTCTATATTTAAAAAAGGCAATATGAAAGACGCAGGAAATTATAGAGGAATAAGTTTACTAAAAGCAGGATAAAAAATTATGGGAAAATTCTTAAACGAATTCTACAAACTGTCACTGACGCACTGATCTCAGAAGAGCAATCAAGCTATCGAAAGGGACGTTCATGTAATGGTAATACATTGATAGTAAGAAATTATTGAAAAGCGTCGAGAATTTGGCTTAGAAACACACTTAGCATTTATTGATTATGAGTAAGCCTTTGATAAAGTAAAACGACCCTTTTACGGAAAATATTAGAAATAAAATATTTTCATAAACATCTTATTAATATTATAGAGAGTCTATATGTAAATACAAAAATAGTTGTAAATTGAGGTTCGAAAAGTCAGATGAAATTTTAATAAATCAAAGTGTTCGACAACACTTTATTTAATTTATGTATTGACGACCTAGTTATGAACCGGAAAGATCAAATTCACTTAGGAATTAAAGTAGGATCTACTGTACCACTAAACCGTTATATGCTAATGGCCAGATAACTATACCGGAAACAGAGGATAATCTACAAAGAACAGTAATACGTAGAATGAGCCAAAATGCAGTAATTACAACTTAACTATATCCATAGATAAGGCAAAGATAATGGCTTTCGAAGGAAAGAATCCAATCAGATCAAAAATAATAATACATCGGAAAATTTTAGAAAAAATGTCCCACTCCAGTTACATAGTGTGATATCAGTTTTAACTATGACAAAGACATTGAGAAGATGATTAATAAATATCAATCTGTCTGTGGACCAATTGGATAAACTTTGGAAAGGAAAACAAAAAAAGGAACAGAAATAAAATTCTTACAAAGCTACTCTTGTACATGTTTCCGATTCGTGGACAGTAACAAAAGAAGAAAAATCACGTACACAAGCAGCAATGATGAAGTTCATGAGATGTGTAGGAGGCTATAATAAAAAGGATAAAATATGGAAGGAGACAATAGGATCAGATTTAAAAATCTGTTCAGAGAATGAAATGGAAGGATCATGCGGATGGAATGACAGAAAATAGATAACCAAAAAAATATAAAGAATTATCGACCGACTTGGAAAAGAGAAATAGGTAGATCTCGTAAGAGACAGATGGCTGGATTTATGGATGACAGAGACCGGAAAAGGTCATTAAATCATCTGATTCTAGAAAGGACATGTTGATGATGTAGTCAGTGCTATAAAAAGGTACGGCTACACATGTCAAATATTTTGATCCTCTCGAACTCACTCATCACAACGTATAGATGAACTGTGTACATGCATGTCGGGCCAGGTGGTTTAGCAGTAAAGTGCAGGCCTCGAAACTTAGAGGTCTTTGGATCGAATCTCGGTCGGACCACGGATATTTTAGTCTTCGTTTAAGCCTTGCCTTTACCCCTCAATGACGTGAAGAGTCACCAGGAACAACATGTTGTTCGAATTCCACGTTCAGCGGTATGTCCTCTTTCCCCTGTTGTGCAACTGAGGTAGGTTAATGGGCAGGTAAGTACGAAACCTGATAATTATGAAGAATGGCGCAGCCTTATGATTAACGTAACTAAATTACGTTTAAATAGTAAACAGATACAGGCTGCTGAACCTTTGGTGATTCACAGTTACCTCAGGATACCCCAGCTGTTACGGGATACATAACAATGAACCAAAATAGTTCTCCCCAGACCTGCTTGACAAAAGACTTAGAGAATACCTTCCGGCTTTTACAACTAAACATAGAGGGAATAAGCAGAGCAAACAGTGCTTATCTCACTCAAGTATTGACCGAAAATAAGATGGATGTCGCTTACTACAGGAAACTCACTGCTCAGATGAAACCTAGTTTCATTTCAGATGTAAGATTCCTGGCTATACATTAGGTGCTGCTGTATGTCACTCGAGCGAAAGATCCTCAACGTACATCAAGAATGACATTCGAGAGGTAACAGGTGCCCAAACAAAAACGGAAAATAAGATCTATACCATTCGACGGGAAGTCGCAAATACTGAGATCGTGCACATCTACAAGCCCACTGTGCAGCCGAGGATAAAAGAAGCTGCTCAAATTATCCAACAGCCAGGAGTAGTAATTGGAGACTTCAATAGCCATAACGTGCAATGGGCCTGCAGAACCACGAACGAAATGGTGCGAAAGTATTGGAATGGGCTGAAATGGAACGTCTTTCTTATTTTTCGACGAGAAGTACAAAGGGACATTACACTCAGCTAGATGGGCTCAAGACTACAACTCAGTCCTGTGTTTTGTTACCACTGACAACAAAGGCTTACCCTTACCGAGTAGCAGGACAGTGCTCCGTGATTTTCCTTGAAGCTAACATCCACCTGTTTTGGCAAATATTGGACTCCAAATATCAATAATGAAGTCTGTACCAAAGCCACGATGGAATATTCAAAACTGGGAGAAGTCCTCTGAAGAGGTTGCTTATATTATCCAGTTTATTCATTCTAAAGTTAGGCATTATGGCCTGTTTGTCAGACTAATTTATTCCATAGCCAGAAAATGTATTCCAAGGGGCTACAGGGAAAACTACATCCCTGGATGGACTCTTAGATGCCAGAAATTGTTTGAAGAATTTAAAACAACTGCAGACACCGAGGGGGCATATGAGCTGATCTCAGCTCTAGACTGAGTTAGGCAAAAGAAATGGAGGGATCTAACCGAAAACACGTCTTTCCAACATTCGAGCAAGAAAGCTTGGAAACTACTAAGAAAGCCAGGTAGTTTCACAAAAGCTAATAGACCTAATACCTTACCACACAAAATAAACCTTAACAAAATAGCAACTAGGACTGATAGTCTAACAAGAACGCAAAGGAACAACAAACAGAAAGTGAAAGGAATGAAACATGTTCTAAAGTCTAAAATGTCTCAAGCACAGCCTTTCGAATTAGAAAAAAAGGAAAAATCCATACAACTGAAGTTGTTTCAGCCTTAAATACCTTGAAACCTGTAATGCGGCTAGTTTTTATGGCATATGACCTGATTTCCTTAAACGTGCTGGCCAGGGTGCAGTGCAGTGGCTAGCTGCACTGTTCAACGAACTCATCGTAACAAGCCGACTACCAAATCTTTTTAAGGGAATGAAGATAACTGCCACCCTGAAAACGTCAAAATCTAGTGACAATCCCAGAGTCACTCCAAGATATTTTGAGTGTGGATAACATGGCAGTAACTTATTTCTGAATGCAATTCTGTCTGCTATAAACTGTTGGAGAGAATACCCTACAATAAGATAGCACCAACTATCTTGAAACACATTCCTTTAGAATATTCTGGCTTTATGCTGGACAGCAGCTTCAGCCATCAAATACTAGCATTATCAACTTACGTAGAGAAAGGATTCGAAGATCAGAAGAAAACAGTGGCCGTGTTTATTGACTTAACATCAGAATTGACACAATTTGGCAGAAAGGCATAATTTTGAAGTTCTTAAGGATACGTTGCATGTAAAAGAAGTGCACAACTGTTCAATGACCTGCTTTTCAATAGGAGTGACACAGTCTAATGACTTTAAATCTCAGACATGAGTCTCACGCAGGATTTGTGAACTCCAGAAGAGTTTTTTAATGTATGGCGACTCAAAGTAAATTAAAAACAAAGCGAATCTTCCACCTTCCATCACAGTAACAGACAAGCCGGCTAGAAACCGCAATATGCCTTCAGAAATCAGCTGCTGTCATACAAACCATACCCAAAATATCTTGGTGTTACCCTGAATCGTTCCCTAACGTATAGAAAACACCTAACTCAAAAAGCCTCAAAAATGAGATTCAGAAACAACGTATTACACAAACTCCCTGGAACAAGTTCGGGAGCTAAGGCGTCAATTCTGAAAACAACGCCCCCTCAAACGTGTGTTCCGTTGGCGAATATTGCTGTTGAGCATGGTTGTAAAGCGCTCATACAGACGTGGTTAATACACACAATGGTTACCTGTTCTGTCTTACATCAAACTACCGAAGATACGGTGAAAAGAGAATCTGAGAAATGTTCCTGGATTCCCAAGCTGCCGCTATGCAAGGACTGTCACGTCACTCAAAGGCAACGACTTAATTCTAGGAAACCCGCTTGGAGACTTAACAAAAGGCCCACTTCTTAGGGATTCTTGCCAGAAACATCAAGACGGGATGAGTGGCTCGCAGACAGTCCTGACGCTGATGGTCTCATTGGCGATCCCACATGAGCCCCTCCTGTATTCCACCTACCTAGGAGGTTGTGGATCATCCTGAATCGCATACGCACGAAGCGCGGAAAATGACAGGACTTGAAATACAAGTGGGGAGTCGTTGAAAGTGCCATGTGTGACGGCGTACAGCAGTGACAAACAATACATCGCATAGTCACAGAATTTCCTGTACGGAAATACGCTGGAACTTTTTGCAACATACATGATGTCTCTGAGGATACAGCCTCCTGGATAGAAAAGTTAGCTAAGTATAAAAGATTGCAGTTTTCTCATCTACTGCAATTTTTAACTTATAATGTCTATTTTGTTTATAGAAATTACAGTTTTTATTTTATGTGTAATTCATCCAAGTGTTTTTCTAATTTATTGTAATCACATAGATGAAATTGTCTTATTGGCTTAATCTAAGACTTCCCTAATCAGTACTGAATCTAATTTATTCTATCTGTGCTTTATGTACTCATACATTGTATTACCATTAACACCATTGCTGTTCAATCTAAGTAATGTATCCTCGATAACACACAAAATAAGTAAAGTGATAAATATCGTTTTCACACATCAACTTGTATTTCGTGACTATTTTATTCATACGTTAAACTAATTTTGCTTTTCACTAAAACATAGATGTCTCGCAACACTTTCTGAGCCCTACTAATTGTAAGATAAGCTTTGAAACTGCAGTCTGTTAGTGACCTTGAGTGGGCGGACTACATCGATCATTGACGGAAGAACCTGCTCGTACAAGTATGTAGTTCCAAATGTCGACATAATTGTAACTTCAAACTGTGAAGTCGTGAAAATTTATCTTGAGGAAAATCTTTGTACAAGTCTACAAGACTTATTTTCTTACGAAACTTATCGTACAACTGGCTGTGACATTCTACCTCGGTAAATAATAAATATAGCTAGGCATCCTGCTCTGACGTCTTGTGAATTGAAGTTGATGTGTATGACCTTCTCTTTGAAGTTAATAACTCGGCCATAATATTGCCTTTCACCGATTTTAAACGAGCTACTCTCCACTGTGCAACATCTATGCGTAACATGTGATTAGGAAAACTCTTGATGGTTGTACCAAAGGCATCTCAATGGGTGGTAGAACTTTCAACAACCTCCGTCTTGCTGATGACATTGTTATTAAATGAAACAACAAGTTTACTGTTACCAGTCACTGTTTTATTTTTCCCACGACGCGTTTCGAAGGTTTAAACCTCCATCATCGGGTGGATTTACATTAGTTAGTATTACATATATGTGTGTGTTGTGTTACGATTTTGGAGGAACTTGTGGCACTGTCTAGTGGAGAAACAAGACACTATTTCAGAGTATGGTTTTGGATTACTTTTGACAAAAAATTAAACTGATACCTAATGGTAAACTTTAATAAGTAAACTAGAGTACCTCCAGTGGTCACAGGTTCCTTTTGCTGTCGTAACACATCAAATGTATACTGCCACATTTGTAAACAAACATGGGGTCTGGAATCAGCTGGGTGCAAGGTTCGTATAACAGAAGAGAAGACATAATCGCAAAGTGCAAAGAATATCCATCATAACAACATTATTACAGAATAAGTGTTTAAAGCATTTGGAGGTGTTTGTTTTGAGGTGTCGAATATATGTGTGTGTATAAATTCAATTTTGAAAAGTTAAAACAGTTAAACATTCGTACTCGTTTATACAATCAGGTGAAATGTTAAAATGGGTTAAACTTCACACTTGATAATACCAATTAGGTGAAATGTTACAGTCATGAATTACAATGATCATATTGGCTACAGCAGTAAAATCATACATAGATGACACTCTTTGAAGAAAGAGAGAGAGAGACGAAAGAGTGATTACATGAGAGCAAACATTTACATGGCAAGGAGTCTTAAGATTACATGTTGCATATGTTAGCTGCCTAAAGGTTGGGGTAATACATTGGTTAATGCTATAAATATGCAGATATACATTTGTGCCAATAGTTGATGTACATACACTTTTAAGCTGACAAGGGGTACAAGCTGTTGGTGTGATGAATTATCTGTGAATGAGGTCAATCTCTTGTACTCTTGGCGGCTGTCAATATTTATGGTAACTATTATGATGTGTGCACGTGTGTGTGTGTGTGTGTGTGTGTGTGTGTGTGTGTGTGTGTGTGTGTGTATGTGTGTGTGTGTATTTTTAAGAGTGTAGGCAGTTGTCGAAAACAGAAATGATACTATTGTAAATATTGTCATTTTTGTCGTTTAAGATGGATTCTGGTTGTTTTATTTGGTGTTTGTATATTTCGAGTGTTTCAAGGATGTCTAGTTTTCTGCCTTTTGGTTGGATTTGTAGGATGCCATTTGAACCATTTTTTGGCCGTACTGTGAGAAGGGATGGAGGAAATCTAGAGAAAATAATGTTGCAAGGAATTATTGAGGGCACGAGACCAAGAGGAAGAGCAGCAAGCAAATGAATAGATCAAATCAAGAAGATCTCCGGTCTACCTCTTCAGCAGGCAGTAAGAGAAACTGGCAACCGACCGAGATGGAGACGATTGGTTCATGGAGTCACGACGCTCAGCAGTGACTTATGATGATGACTCTCCACTTTGTGCACTGTGCCGTTATGTGCATAAGCTTACATCTAGGCGTACGGCGAACTTGATCATTCCTCTGAAGACAGCACACAGTTCGCACTTCCCCTGCGCTAAATAATGACCCCTGACAGCCTCACTTTACCGCGAGCACACACTACACAAGTGGCAAGCGAGCTTGAGCGCTCGTGTTCGTATAGCCGCCTTCTGGACAAGCCTGCTCTAGTGACTTACCACTGAGCCACCACGACCTGTCACATTGACTAGCTGCTACTTGCTAAGAATCATATAGCAATGAACGTATATTTACGTTGTTGTTATAGAAATGGCGTCACTGTAAATAAATTGCAGCTGCCCACGTGGACAACCAATATTACATGGGGTGCGAAATCGTCCTTTTAAAGGTGCTCCAGGCACCTTACCGCAGGTACCAGAGCTACTGCACAGGGGAAAGGTAGAGTACATAAAGGACAGAAAGGATACAGAAACATGCATGCAAGATACCTTACTCACTGTCCGCCCCTGGTAGCTGAGTGGTCAACGCGACGGAACGACATACCTAACGGTTCGGGTTCGAATCCCGGCTGGGTGTTGTGTTGTCCTTATCGTTATCATTTAATCCCCATCGACACGCAAGTCGCCGGAATGGCGTCAACTCGAAAGACTTGCACGAGGCGAACGGTCTACCCGACGGGAGGCCCTAGCCACACGGCATTTCCATTTTTACCGTAGTCACTGAGGTCGTCCAAGCTGTTTGGTAGGTAACCAGGCGTATTCTGAGTTCATTTTTTTTTAGATTAATTGTGTAGTAAATTCAGGGTCCATGGTAAGCAATGTGAAAAGTCACTTTTTCTCATCTTAATTTTTGCTGGTAATATTGCTACCAATACAGGCTGATTTACATTGTTTAGTATTTTTTTTTAACGGTGGGCATATCAGGGAGTTTATTGCCTAAGAGTTAGGTGAGACAGGGGTGTGTTACGTAACAGAAGTAACTGTTATTATCGTTCTTAGTGTGTAGAGTTGAGTCTCGAGCGTCCGGTCTTTTCAAGAGGGAGAGGGGGAGTGATTGTGACTTTCTATCCCTAGGTGGCGCTACCACCAAGGAAGACCGTGATGCGGGCCCTAATTCTGGCAGTGGTGCGATTCTTTAGTGGGGAAGTGGTAGGCGCATTGCACAATCGACAAGTAAGAGGAAGGAGGAGTATTACTCTGTAGACGATCCTACCCACTGAGGACTGCGAGACTGACGATACGCGGGACGTGAAGAAGGAAGTGCAAAGATTGGCTTTCGACGAATTACATCTTGAGGCGGAGAGGAAGGTACTGGATAGAGTACGACGAGATAAGCAAGGTTTGCGTCTCTCCCATGAGCGATTACGGGAGAAGTTATGCCAAATAGAAGATTTGGTGGTGTACATGATAAGAGAGGATAGTAGGACGCAGGCGGTAGGTTGACGAAGACAGTCTTCGGGACTGAGGATATTGACGATATCTTAATGACACTCTTGGACGAGTAGCGAAGTAGCCAGCAGGAACAAAGCTGTGACGGAGTGGCACACCACACAGTTCATAGAAGTGGAACAGGGCGTGCTGAACAACACGCGGACGTTGTTGCAGTTAACAAGAGAGCTGACGGGGTATGTGACAGGAATCACGTCCACGGTCATCAAGATCTGAACATAATACAGACCTTTCTACACTTGTTAGATACTGAAGTAGCTGTGGCGAGACGCCTGCAGTCACTAGGTAGGGTAGAGACAACAGAATTACACGAGGCCGTACAGCATGCAGTGCATGGGCAGTTGAGTCCTACACTGTGTGTCGATCGCTGTGTTATTCAGTGGTCTGGTATTTAACTAATTTTTAAATGAAAATGATAATCTTATTTTATTACAATGAGTAATTAGTAAATAATTTTTCTCCCGGCTAAAGATTTGGTCAAGTTGCTAAAGAACTCCAAGTTAACGTTGCGTTAAAGTGTTGTCTGTAAGTTGTGTAAGTGTCACTAAATCACAGTTCATACAACAGATTCTATACAACTATTGATTATGATGGAAACAGTTATCTTCAGCAAAATGATCATTAAAACCACCGAATATCAGCCGCGCACAACACTGACGTATGTTACCTGAAACAATGTTCTTCGCAACTCGTGCGTAATTAATTTCGGCTCCATACATCAGCTAGAAAAGTTTGTTGTATGGGTCGTGCTATGAGCACTGTTTTTAAAGAACCAATCTGATTCGAATTATTTTCATTAAAATGAGTTCGGGACCACCGGTGCACATTGATTTTTACACATTTTTATTACCTTCGGCATTTATGTCCTGCAGAGTTGCATAATTTGAATTTGTCGTTGAGATAATTGTTAAGGTGGCGGCAGACAATTGATAGAGACTTTCTATTGTTAGAGCAACTTTCCTTTTAATAGGATAAGTATACTTTCATATTGTGCACTATTTAGACTAATTTTCATCAAGCAAACCTTTGATTTTTTCCTAAGAAACACAGATAAATACTTGATACAAATCGGTAACATCAATGGCTGCGCTCCTCGCAGCGGAAAGAAATAATTAACACAGATAATGCTTATTGAGAGAGGATTTAAAGTTACAAATAATTATTCACTCGTATTTATGATAATAATGAACTCTATTCTCAAGTAATAATTAACAAATAACTACAATTTCTTAACAGACCTCAGTTTGACATGCGTCTTGCGTCCGCAACCTACAAAAGCCAACCAAAAAAAGGTAAAAACAAAGGAAGACAAACGCAGATCATAAAAGGAATTTACAATTATCATTGTCTTTGTATGATATACATCGATATGTCCAATTACATCATAAAATATTATATGAATAATTCTTACCGTGCGCTATACGAGATTGGAATAATAGAGAATTGTGAAGGTGGTTCGATGTAATCACTTAAATGTGATTTGCAGAGTATCCATGTAGATGTAGATGTAGATATAATACTTATCATCATTTATTTCACTGTTTTTTCATATGCCGGATAGATGATGTTTATAACTGTTGGAGGCATAATTTCCTCTCGTCGCACTGTAGCTAAAATATATCTCGTGGATCTTACAACTGTTACACCTAGAACAAATCCTTGCTGGCCGTCGGTAGGTGCAGAAGGAACTAATAACGGAACTGGAGCACTTAGTAAACCGCATGAGCAGAGTTTGTCGTTGTTCTATAGCGCTGACGCAGTAAGGCTTTGCAGCAACACAAGCTCGATATACTGGCTTAATGTCCAGTGGCAAGAATCGACGCACGGTACAAATGTTTCATACTGCACTACAGCTCAGTGTACTCGGGAGCTCTGGGTCACTGGGTCAGTATGTTCAGATGAGAATACTAGAAGTTCTGTTGATCTCTAGACAAAGGGGAAGTTACGTTTTAATGTCGACAGATGAAGACTGTCGGCGTCAAAGAGGGTGGATTACGATATACCCGAGTGGTCCAGACCGACATAAAGGCATGCGAGGTGCAGTTGTTTTCAGACAAAGCAGTAGAATGCTCTCGGGAAATCCTAATGGAGCACTCTCACTTCCAAAGTGTCCTCTAAGTGGTAACAGCAAATTACAATGCAGTTGTTTTCAGACAAAGCAGTAGAATGCTCTCGGAATATCCTAGTGGTGCACTCTCACTTCCAAAGGGTCCTCTAAGTGGTAACAGCAAATTACTATGTGCAGGGTCGACATACGGGAATGAGAAGAGTAGAAGTATGATGTAGTGAGTTACTGGTTAACTGGGCAGCTTGTGGCACCTCACGAGCAGCGTTTCATCTCCCAGCTACTATCACTGGGACCACTACCATCAATGTGAGACAACCATTCTTGTAGTAGGCAGATAAACCATTGGAGGTACGTCCCGTCCAGAACCTAACTTATCTAAACAACGCCTCGGCACCTGACATTCTCAGTTCGCTGAATAAGCTGACAGCAACGCAAAAAAGACGCATTGCGGAGGAGCCGATGCTCCAGCATTTACAGAAATATCATGAAGAACTTTGCAGCAAAGTGTCTCGGTTTGTGGTCTGTTGTGGTTCTGAATCTACTTCGTGTAATTTGTATCTACTTTAAGCGGCAAACAACCCAACCACTGGGACTCCCAGTGTCTCATTTGCCCCAGGACTGGATTAACATCAGAAAAAATGACTGGGTTAACAAGCCGCCAATGAATACTGTTGTGTCTAGACAAGACAGCCTAGACACAATGAGAGGAAGCCGAAAGGCACGCGCTAAGCTAAAGCAGGATGGCGTGAGGTCTGAAACAGGATACGTAATGAATGCTATAAAGAAAAGTACGTAGCTTCTGGAATACTTAACTTTAATCCATCCTTTTGGTACATCTGGAGATTGTGGAGATACAAGTGAGACTCTTTAGATACATGCAATGTTACTAATGGCGCCTTGCTAGGTCGTAGCCATTGACTTAGCTGAAGGCTATTCTAACTATCGGCTCGGCAAATGAGCGAGGCTTCGTCAGTGTGCATCGCTAGCTACGTCGTCCGTACAACTGGGGCGAGTGCTAGTCCGTATCTCGAGACCTGCCTTGTGGTGGCGCTCGGTCTGCGATCACACAGTGGCGACACGCGGGTCCAACATGTACTAATGGACCGCGGCCGATTTAAAACTACCACCTAGCAAGTGTGGTGTCTGGCGGTGACACCACAAATACTGTCGTCCTTGCCGAACTAGAGTGACGGCAGTCGGAGAATATTGCACATATTTGTCAAAACATGAAGTGTGCTTCGAGATTTTTCCAGAAATGTAAATCGTCCCCAATTCGCTGGACTGGATTGCCCAAAGGAAATATGAGTGTTGCACCATGGTTCCATCTGGCGCAGCACTCGTCTCTTGTGACGATTCAGCAAAAAGACGTCATAAAGATGGTATCGCCCGTCAGCTCGGTAATCAGGTGCTGCGTAAGAAACCATACACAGGAAGCCAATGTTGAAGAAATCGCATGACAGGGCTTCTAAAAGAAGAATTGGCCACACCTTTACAGTCCCGCCATCGCTGTGAAGCTTCTGATATGATGGAAGAACTGGAACATGGTCTCATGTGCTGTGCACATTGGCTTAGAGGGCAAAACTACTATTGTTGCAGGAACGAAAATGGACTTAACTACATAAATACACACAAATTTAACTACTCATTCACAACTGTCACCAGCCGGTAGCTGAGATGAGGTCCGTGCCAGTCTACACACTGAGGTGAACCGACCAGCTACTACCGCTGAACTCTGCTGTCAACAGCTGTATACCGCTGCCTTTGCTGTGTGTGAATGCTGCCGACTTGGCACCTTTTCACCGGTGTGGCACCTAATGGTTGATTGTCATCTGCCTCAAGTCACTTTCCTGGTGGACTGAGGTACGATTCCGTTCTGAAGGGGCGCCTACCGACTTGCACAATTACAAAGTTCTGGTTTGTATCTTTTTATTAAGTAGCATGACACTAAAGTCTTCCCACACCGTAACAAGGGACACCTCTCGGCTCGAAGAGGAATTGTGTTTAAAGATTTATACACAGACAAATCTCACACTTATTACCACGCCTGCGACGGCAGGTGATTTTGTTGCTCTTGCTTCGTTCACAATAGCGCTTGCAGCCTGGGGAAAGCGCGGTTAACACGCCAATCAACCAGTTATCTCAGTAAGTAGTTGGCGTAGTTTAGTATATGTGTCAGTACTACCATACATATACAGCAAAAATGAACGAAACCATTAAGGTTTAGGACGTTTGAATTACTATGCCATCCGAGTTAAGAAGGCGTTATCCAACGGAAGACTACGTAGAGCAGGATGATGGCGATTTCACAATGTTTATTGGTGGATCTGATCAGTCAGAAACATGAATAATCATTTGATTGCTTAACTGAAGTTACGTTAAATAGGATAGTGGAAGAAGAAAACGACTTTACAGATGGTAACGCCATTAATAATGTTCACGGTTTTAGTGCTAGGGCAGTGGCGGAATCGGCACTCCTCGAACAGAAATTAACATTTCTGATGATTAAGGACCTTCACCAGAAAAGAAATCCAGTACTGTTGGTATTTTAACAATATTTTCGGAAGAACGTCTTGAACGTGAAACTTCCTGGCAGATTAAAACTGTGTGCCGGACCGAGACTCGAACTCAGGAGCTTTGCCTTTCGCAGGCAAGTGCTCTACCAACTGAGCTACCCAAGTACGACTCACGCCCCGTCCTCACAGCCTTACTTCTGCCAGTACCTCGTCTCCTACTTTCCAAACTTTACAGAAGCTCTCCTGCACTTGCCCGCGAAAGGCAAAGGTCCCGAGTTCGAGTCTCAGTCCGGCACACAGTTTTAATCTGCCAGGAAGTTTCATATCAGCGCACACTCCGCTGCAGAGTGAAAATCTCATCCTGGAAACATCCCCCAGGCTATGGCTAAGCCATGTCTCCGCAGTATCCTTTCTTTCAGGAGTGCTAGTTCTGCAAGGTACGCAGGAGAGCTTCTGTAAAGTTTAGAAGGTAGGAGACGAGATACTGGCAGAAGTAAGGCTGTGAGGACGGGGCGTGAGTCGTGCTTGGGTAACTCAGTTGTTAGAGCACTTGCCCGCGAAAGGCAAAGGTCCCGAGTTCGAGTCTCGGTCCGGCACACAATTTTAATCTGCCAGGAAGTTTCATATCAGCCGACACTCCACTGCAGAGTGAAAATCTCGTATTGAACATATTTATGATGCTACCTACAGCTCATTCTTGAAGAGACATCCATCTATAAAAACTACCTCGAAAATCGACGTAATATTTCATTACGTGGAGAAAAAAAGGCTTAATAACATCCATTTCGAGGAAACATGGCAGTCAAGCAACTGGGGATAAAACAACACATTTTATTCCAATTTGATATAACAAGGCAGGAAGGAAAATGTGCCCATTACTGGCACATGAAATTTTGCGCAAAGAAAAAACCAAAAGAAATTGGGTGCAAAAAGTTTAAATGTTCTGTTGCTTTTACAGCACGGCTCAAGAAAGAATACAGAATGTGCCACAGACACATCACTGCTTTTGTGACAGTCAAATATGTATGGAAACCAAGATATTGGCCAGTCTGGAGACCTTTTTGCTGAATAAGTAATCCAGAAAACTTGAAGTTTCCATATACACCGTCAATGTATTTGAAACACTGATCAAAATAGATTTAATTAGGAACTAACTTCTGGTGCGACACTATCTAAAATAGGGGTAACATAAATAGTTGCCTTGGTCCGTCTCCACAGAACACAACTCATAGTTATACAATAGATGTTGGGCTTGCAATGAGTGGACATCTAACAACAAAACTCTCTTCAGGAAATAGCTTTCGGCCCGAAAATTATAAAGGCTACTTAAGACATTTGGAGGCTAGCTCAAGTGGGAAAACGTCAAACGCCTAATTAAAATCCTTTTTCGAGAATGTCATTAATGAAAATGTCGCACATAAAGGAAAGTGTATACTATTTTGTGATTCGTGGAGTCCTCACAAGAACGCAACAACAATAAATGATTCATTTATGGTTAAAGACTTTGAATAAATGACCATTCCACGAAAAACAAAAAAAAATACTTACAGCCCTTCGTTGTATATTTCTTCTGGAGATATGAAATATACATGGTGACAATTAGTTACTAATTACGGCGTGCACACACTTTATTCGACATGTAAACGCCACTACAGATATTTGGATTTAGGTTATGACATGTTCGATATGCCTGCCGTCATTGGCGAAGATGTGGTGCAGGCGAACAGCGAAATCCTGCATGACCCGCTGAAGTACCGGAGCATCGAGTTTTGGTGACCTCCTGAATGGCTGTTTTCAGCTCAGCAATGGTTTTGGGGCTGTTGTAGTACACATTGTCTTTAAAATAACCCCACAAAAAGGAATCACATGTGTTCAGATCTGGAGAATATGACTGCCAGTCGAGGCCCATGCCAGTGGTGTCTGGGTATCCCACAGCGAGAATGCGGCCCCCCAGACTGCTCCTCCAGGACATCAAACACTTTCTTGCTTCGATGGGGTCGACCTCCGTCTTGCATGAATCACATCTTTTGTCGAAATTAGGGTCACTTTGGATAATGAGGAAGAAATAATCTTCCAAAACTTCCACGTATCTTTCGGGAATCACCATAACATCAAGGAATATTGCACAGATTATTCCGTGACTGGACTCTGCACACCACTCAGTCACCCGTTGAAGATGAGTAAACGTCTCGATTGCGAAATGAGGATTCTCAGTCCACCAAATGCGCCATTTTATTGCTGACGATCTCATCCAAATGAAAGTGGGCTTCTTCGCTAAACCAAAAAATACAGCGCATACTAATTCCCATCATGCCCGCGGACAACCGTCCAGTTTGAATGTCCTAAGCAAACCGTTCAGAGGTTATGACGATTTTATTTCATACAGTTCAATAATTCTCGTAATGTATGTAAGAAGACTATCAGATTTTACAGGGTGAGTCACTAACTATTGCCATCTAGAATAACTTCGGAAACATGATAGTAACTGAATAGTTTGTGGGACAAGAGTTGCATGGGACAACGGAGGCCATAATACGACGTTGGTGTTTTGTTGCTAGGTGGGGTCGTGTCAGAGATATGATGGTCAGTATTGTTTTCTTAAATGGGATATTATAGTTTGGTGCTTATTTTCTGATAGCGGCTACCGAGACCAACGGTTATCACTTCGAACACCTTCTGTAAATGGACGTTCATGCCACCTTTGTGACATTCGTTGACCTTCAAAGACCTTACTGTTACACGTCATTGGATTCGTCTCGATAGCCGCTATCAGAAAATAAGTACCAAACTATAGCATCCCATTTTAAAAAATAAGGTTGACCTTCGGATCTCTGAAGCGGCCCCACCAACAAAAAACCAACATCATATTATGGCCCCCGTTGTCCCACGCAACTTTTGTCCCACAAACTCTTCAGCTCTTATCACACTTTCGGAGCCATTCTTGGTGGCGATAGTTAGTGACTCACTCTTTCCAGTGACCTCGACACTAACTTAGGAATTAAATTTTCATAATGAAAATGGATTCTAATATTCATAATAAATTTGTATCAGCCTAATCTTCAATATTCCTGGTGGGCAATTGTGTACAATACTCCCACACATGTTGAATGGCTTTTGATTTCGCAGCTTAAAACTGTCATTCTGAGGATTGTCCAGATATTGATTTCACCAAGTCTGCCTAATGTGGTTTTATATACTGTTTCACAGATTTTGTTCATCAATCTCTTGTACATTTATAGTGTCCGATAGTGGGCAAACTAAGAGTAACGTAATCGAAAGGTCTCACCATCCTAATCGCAGTGGTAACTATACCTTATAAATGCAATTCAATCATCGGACTACTGTTCGAGACAACAGACGTCCCTTGTAAGTGCAGCGAAAGTAAAGCATTATAAGCACATCTCATTAAATACAACAGCATTAAACTAAAAATGGAAATAGTTGCAAGTAATCCAAAATCTCATTAAAAAGTGTGTTTTAGGGTACAACAGGAACCGCTACTCCATTCTATTTGATACTCAGCAATTTCAGTTCCTCCAACGCGGCTGTGTGTTCCTCGCCCTGGACGTGTTATCTGTTTAATTACGTGTGAGTCTGTTAAAGCCAGTGCTGCAGCCTCATCTGCATACCTTCACTGGACGCACTTCGCTTAATTTCGACCCTGCAGCGCGAGGAACAAGTAAATGCTAGAATCTGCTCTCCACTGCCGACACGCAGTGCTTCTGCAATAACTTCTTTACTGGGCAAGATTAAACCGGAACGAAATGTGGCACAAAACTGCCCAAATAGTACTTAGGACCATGAAAGGCGTGGCAACTGAAGGTGAGCTATAGGGGATGCTGGGGTACCTATTTGAACTGAAAACGAGAAGTTTAGCACTGAAGGACAACCTTGTTGAGCGGTTAGTGCGAATACAATGTCAGTTCACCACTCCACGCCACAAAAAGTTGTAATCAGCGCGGCGGGTGGAATCTGCAACAGCTGTCTCTTTTCCACTCGTAACTAGACCGCTCGTAACTACGTTGTGAAAATTACTGGGATCATTAAGTCACGTGTGGCTTTCGAAAACTCGCAATAAATTACTCTTGTGTGCCCGTATGAACCTTCTGTCATTCTGAGCGTTGCTAATTAGGCAACTTTAGCGTTAAAAATTAGGATTATAGTTTAGTCCATTCTGATGTAGAATAATACTGCCTACAAGGCTATTGGACTACGCTGCAGATGAGATTGACTATTAAAATTTTGGGGTCGCAGACAACTTTATTTCAAGCTTCAATTTCAAAATAAACCTTCTGAAGTACATACACTGTAGCCTTGTTACACACTGTTCACGACACTGAAAATTCTTTCTTTCTCTTGTGCCTTGTCCCGCAGGTACGCAGGGTCAGCATGGTTAATCGGATTTGGCAATGTTAGATTAAGGGGTGGCCAGATGACCTTCCTGCCGCCACCCTGTACCCCCCAGGACGGAGTTAGTGCACCCCAACTGTCTGCGACTAGTGTAATCCATGGAATAATGCGAAAGTGTTCAGATGTCTGTGAGCCATGTAACTGAGGCGGGACATGGGGACCAGCCCGGTATTCAACTAGGGCGATGTGGAAAACCGCCTAAAAACCACATCCAGGCTGGCCAGCACACCGACCGTCGTCGTAAATCCGCCGGGCGGATTCGATCCGGGACCGGCGCGCCTACTCGAGTCCAAGAAGCAGCGCATTAGCGCTCTCGGCTAACGTGGCGGGTGTTCACAACACTGAAAATAATGGTGCTCTTTTCTGGAAACAGCCGTCAAGGAATTTAACAACAGAAATCCACTGACTATCAAAGAATAAAAAACTGCCCATTCATCACTCATATCCGTGTTAGTCGTTTCAAACTTCATTCATTCACAAATACGGAGCCAGATAAAGAAGCGGATTCCGATGTAACTTCATACATGCACACTCCAGATGTGTGTGTGTAAACGATTAGAGCTGCAGTTCTCTTTGGTATGTACAACGGCGACTACAGCGCTGTACCGTCGTACACAATGTAACCAAAAGTATCTGGACACGTGGCTAAAAATGGCTTACGAGTTCGTAACGCCCTCCATCGGTAACGCTGAAGTTCATTATGGTGTGGGCCCACCCTTACCCTTGTTGACAGCTGACACTCTCGCAGACATACGTTCAATCAGGCCCTGGAAGGTTTCTTCACAGAGTGCCGCACTGAGGAGAGGTATCGATGTTGCTCAGAATAGGCCTGGCACGATGTCGGCGTTCCAAAACATCCCAAAGGTCTTCTATAGGATTCAGGTCAGCACTATGTGCAGGCCAGTCCATTATATGGATGTTATTGTCGTGTACCCACTTCGCCACAGGCCGTGCATTATGAAAAGGTGTTCAATCGTGTCGAAAGATGCAGTCGCCATCCCCGAATTGCTCTTTAACAGTGGAAAGTAAGAAGGTGCTTAAAACAGTGGTGTAGGCCTGTGCTGTGATAGTGGCACGGAAAACAACAATGGATGCTAGTCCCCTCCATGAAAAACACGACCACGCAACACCATCGCCTCCGAATTTTACTGTTGGCTCTACACACATTTTCAGATGACTTTCACCGGGCATTCGCCATGCCCACAGCCTGCCATCGGATCGCCACAATGTGTACCGTGATTCGTCACTCCACACAATGTTTTTCCACTGATCAATCGTCCAATGTTTATGCTCCTTACACCAAGCGAGGCGTCGTTTGGCATTTACTGGCACGATGTGTGAAAATGGCTGGCTCTGAGCACTATAGGACTTAACTGCTGTGGTCATCAGTCCCCTAGAACTTAGAACTACTTAAACCTAACTAACCTAAGGACACCACACACATCCATGCCCGAAGCAGGATTCGAACCTGCGACCGTAGCGGTCACGCGGTTCCAGACTACAGCGCCCAGAACCGCACGGCGACTCCGGCCGGCTACGATGTGTGACTTACGAGCAGTAGCTCGACCACGAAATCCAATTTTTCTCACCTCTTGCCTAACTATCATAGTACTTGCAGAGGATCCTGATGCAGTTTGGAATTCTCGTGTGATGGTCTGGATGAGTATCTGACTATTACACATTACGTCCCTCTTCAACTGTCTGCGGTCGCTGTCACTCAAGAGACGAGGTCGGCCTATACACTTACGCTGTACGTATCCCTTCACGTTTCCACTTCACTGTCACATCCGGAACAGTTGACCTAGGGATGTTTAGCAGTGTGGAAATCTCGCGTGTAGACGTGTGAAACAAGTGACATCCAATCACCTGACCACGTACGTTGTCCGTGAGTTCCGCGGAACGCCCAATTCTGCTCTCTCACAATGTCTAATGACTATTGAGGTCGCCGATATAGAGTACCTGATAGTAGGTGGCAGGACAATGTACCTAATATGAAAAACGTACGTTTTTCGGGGTGTCCAGATACTTTAGATCACATACTGTATGTCTTTGTGTTGTCACCGCCATGGTGTGATGTATAAGGGGCGTCAACCGCGTGAGATGTTGCGAAGCAAGTGGAGGTGCCGCGTACTTCTGGGAGACAACGTTATCAGCAAGTGACAGAATTTGGAACAAACCTCATAGTGGGTCGCTATTTGACCAACATATCCTGATTTCTGAGAGATTAGAATGCGGTAGGGACCCGATGTTGGGCTGCATGGGAACGTGACGGCAGGCGTGCTCCAGCCAATGTTTCGGTAGACCACGTCTGACTACCATAAGGGAGGATCAACGTATCGTAGCCGCGTCAGATAGCCGCGCGGTCTAGGCGTCTTGTGACGGACCGCGCGGTTCCCCCCGTCGGAGGTTCGAGTCCTTCCTCGGGCGTGGGTGTGTGTGTTCTCCATAGCGTAAGTTAGTTCAAGTTAGATTAAGTAGTGTGTAAGCTTAGGGACCGAGGACCTAAGCAGTTTGGTCCCATAAGATCTTACCACAAAATTTTACAAAGTATTGTGCACCAAGCACATCGAAACCGTCCGTGCAACATTACTGTTGGAGACTGAAAGCCGCTGTACTATGAGTTACCAACCTATGTATAGGCTACTGTCAACACAGCAGCACAAACTGCTGCGTTTGCAGTGACGCAGTGACTGGAAAGAATGGACTGCTAATGAACGTTCAGTCATGAATCACACTTCTGCGCTACCCTAGATGACAATCGTTAGCGAATATGGTGGCAGCTTTGGGGAGTCTCATAATAGTTTGGAGAGGCACAGCGGATTTACCATCGGGTTTAAGTTCATGGTTGGTAGTGACTGACAGAACTGTGACGGCAGTAACGTCCCAGGCATCCTCCGCCCTCATGTGACAGTACCGTGAAGCCACGTCTACTAGTGGTACGTATCTCTCTGAACTATCCGCGAAATGTTGAGGCACTTCCGTGGCCAGCAGGATTACAACATTTTTAACCATAGAATATACGTGGGACCAAGCAGGAGGTCAACTCCCTCCCCATGCAAGCACATAGGATATCAAAAACCATATAGAACAGAAGCAGTCAGCTGGATCAGGAGAGGATAAAACGGCTTGTCTGCCAGTAGGAACATGGTGAGGGGGAGGGGGGTTGGGTGACAGTCGCCCTCTCCTGGCGTCTCACATAGACTTCTCACTTACTGCAGAATTGTGACAAATTTATGAAATGATTGTGATTAAAAAAATGTACCGCGTCTGCCAACAGCGTGAGAAATTCTGTATTTGTGGCAGTCACTACATTAGTATGGTGTATTTGTTTGTCATGCCTTTTACGGGACACTCTTCGATGCTGTCCTCCAATCGAATCGGATGTGAAACATTAAAAACATTGTCAAAATGGAAACCCTATTTTTCCCATTGTAGCTTTCCCATACAACCATTATCGACACACAGAACTGTACCAGTCTAACATTCAACGCAGAACGGGCGCGAATTGCCACAAAAACTCACTCCACCCACACCAGTGGTAAATAAACATGATTGTAATATACTAGCGAACATCCTTCCATCCAAATTCCACACCATCTCCCTCGACTGTGCAATTTCACCAGAACACCAGTTTATATTTTTCTGTGCTCACACAACACCCATGACAGCGTGCTGAATTGACGTTGTTATACGAGAGAGTAACTATGCTTTACATGCGAACATTTTAGGTTAGGCTTTACCGTGACTGTTTTTGACATTAAATGAAACAACAAGTTTACTGTTACCAGTCACTGTTTATTTATCTCCACGACGCGTTTCAAAGGTTTGAACCTCCAACATCAAGTGGATTTACATTTGTTAATATGACATTTGTGTGTCTGTTGTGTTACGATGTTTTGGAGGAACTTGTGGCACTGTCTCCAAGAGTCACAGGTTCCTTTCACTTCCATAACACATCACTTGTGTACTGTCCTATTTTTGTTTACAAAATATGACAGTATACATATGATGTGTTACGATAGTGAAAGGAACCTGTGACCACTGGAGACAGTGACACAAGTTCCTCCAAAACATCGTAACACAACACACACAAATGTCATATTAACAAATGTAAGTCCACCTGATGATGGAGGTTTAAACCTTTGAAACGCGTCGTGGAGATAAATAAACAGTGACTGGTAACAGTAAACTAGTTGTTTCATTTAAAGAGTAACTATGGTTCACGCACTGTAGGTTTGCAGATCATTGCTTCTTCTGTGGACCCAAATGTCACAATAAGAGACCGAAAATAAAACTGTATGTGCTGGTTCAGTCCTAAACTGTTGTGTGTCCTTATTACAGGCCAAATGGAAGGCTGTTTTGGTAGATTTTTTCTTACTGGTCATCTTGGCGAATGTTGGTCCTAGAATACACTTTACAGAAACAACTCAAAAATGTAGCTTCTAAAACTCTTTTGATTAAGCTTTAGCTGTGTCAGGTGACATTAACAAAAAGAGATGGCTTGAAAGTAATGTAAGATAACCACTGACATAATGAGATGTGAAGATTTGTGGGATAAAATAAAGGGTTATAGATGAAGTCATAGTTGAATAATCATTTTTAAAGTATTTGTTCTGTTTCTTTTCCTATTTCATTATTTTAATTTTCGCTGTGAATTTGATGTTTGTAGTATGCGAATAAACGAATATGTTGCGAACCTATTCTATCTTTATTTTCTAGCTCGATCGATACATAGGAATTAGTCACGTTTAGACTTAATTTAGCATAATTAACTCAAAAGAGTGGCACCGATAATCATATGAAAAGAGGAGCACATAAGATCTCTGTTTACCTTCAGCTAATTTACAAAAACTAGTGACTGCATCAGTATCACTCCTTTGAGAAACAATAAGTCTTACATACTTCCTTCTTGAGGCACGACACGTCATCAAACAGATCAATCAGTTGTACGACCCCACGAAGTAGTCCGTAGGAGTTAAATCCGGTGATCACAGAGGCCAAGCGGTTGGGCTGCCTTCGCCTATCCATCTTTCACCATACCATCTGTTTATATGTCTCCGAACTGCACGTGAGAACTGAGGTGGTGCACCGTCATGCTGAAGCCAAATTCCTGATGGATATTCAGTGGCACAGATGCCAAGATCGGGACCAATACGTTTTGTAGGCAGATCAGGTGTGAAGGACCAGTTAGCCTGAATGGAAGAACGTATTGCCCAATCACATGACCATGAAGAATATCTGACCATACGTCAATACCAAACAGGTGCTGAAATTGTAAGTAGGCTGTTGAGGTTTTTATGTTGGTAACGCCACGTAGTGCTCTGTATGAAAATCGCTGACTGCCCTGTGTGCAGTCTGTGGCTGGTACGACTCATTGTTGGAATATTGGCTTGTGTAGTGTTGGGCAGTTGGATGTGAACAGCCCGTAGCGTTGGGCAGTTAGAGGTGAGTTGACAGCAGTGGTGGATGTGGGGAGAGAGATGCCAGAGTTTTGAGAGATTACCATGAGAGGACGATCTGGACGTGTGTCCGTCAGAAAAAGGAAATTTGTTTAGTTGGATGTCACATGTATGTATATATATTTTATGACTTTTGAACACTATTAAGGTAACTACATTGTTTGTTCTCTATCAAAATCTTTCATTTGCTATGCCTATCAGTAGTTAGTGCCTTTAGTAGTTAGAATCTTTTATTTAGCTGGCAGTATTGGCGCTCGCTGTATTGCAGTAGTTAGAGTAACGAAAATTTTTGTGAGGTAAGTGATTCATGAAAGGTATAAGTTATTGTTAGTCAGGGCTATTCTTTTGTAGGGATTATGAAAGTGAGATTGCGTTGCGCTAAAATATTGTGTGTCATTTTAGTGGTGATCAGAATAAGTAAAGAGAGAAATGTCTGAGTTCGTTCAGTTTTGCTCAGCTGTTTGAAAATCAAATAACGTAAGAGTTTTTCGAGCACTGTCATTTTTTACATACAAAGGGGAAGTTTCAAAATCACTGAACACGCATGGCACAATTGTTTCTGCCTGCCCAGACATGGCTGTTACACGAACTCGGTACACAGCCCCTAGTTAACTTACATCCATCTGGGAACAGAAATCGATGTTAGAAACAGGGGTGTGTCGATGCAGCGGTGCCATGAACCACCTGCAGTAGGCAACACGTTGTGGAAAATCGGCTGGACCCACAGCGTGTACGCTTTGCAAGTGGTACGGATGTACCTCGCGCAGAACGTCCCAGATGATAGTGAGACTAATAGCCTTTGCAAGCGCAGTTGTTCAGGTACTCGTTGACGGGTTCCCTTCAAAGTGATCTGTACATCTTCCTCAAATTTTGCCGTGCGGTGTTGCCGTGGAGCACCACAGTCCTGCGTCCACACTGTGAAAGTAGCTGTTTATCGGAGCCGCTGCGTAACTTGGGCAAAATGTTTGTGCGATGGCGTGCTACGTTACGGAAAACGCTTGTGATACAGCCAACCAGCAGCTCTCCCGTCACCTCAAGCTTCGCCATACACGCGGAACATGTGTGTGGGTACTGAAAACGTGTACCGTACCATGTTTACTGTATCGGAGACGCACGGGCATTGAATAGGTCTCGCAGTAAGGCAGACATTAAGTGACATCAGGTGACCTTCTGACGTAGTACAACTCATCCTGTGTACCCTATTCCATACCAGGACAAGCAGCTCTGAAACGTAGTACACTTCATCCTGTCTACACCATTGGACAACAAGACAAGCGACTCAGAAAGTCTTTTCTTTCTCTTAGCAGACGTAAACGCGTTACATATCTGAATTGAAACAGTCGCAGAATGGGAACGGTACGTTTCCGGACATAGGTTACTGTCCAGAATATTACGTACTCACCCCCTCTAGAAGTTCTAGAAGTTGTTAAGGAATTTCCGAACACCCCATGTTAATTAATGTCTATGGTAGTGTCTTTACAATGGCAGTAGCCATCCCGTACCAATGAGACGAAGCCGATTTTATCTGTAGGAAAGGTCACAAACTTTAGAGGTGCAAAAGACTTCTGCCCGCATCTCGTGGTCGTGCGGTAGCGTTCTCGCTTCCCACGCCCGGGTTCCCGGGTTCGATTCCCGGCGGGGTCAGGGATTTTCTCTGCCTCGTGATGGCTGGGTGTTGTGTGATGTCCTTCGGTTAGTTAGGTTTAAGTAGTTCTAAGTTCTAGGGGACTGATGACCATAGATGTTAAGTCCCATAGTGCTCAGAGCCAAAAGACTTCTTGTTATTACAATGTAAAGGCTGAAACAAATGCTGAGTATTATGTAAATATGCTGAACAGACTACGTCGAAATAACCATGTTATAACAATTGAGTCGCAAAGAATCTTGAGAATGAACCTGATCACAAAGGAAACGGGAATATCGAGACCTCTGCATACGTGTATTCACCACTTACAGTATCCGTTGACTTCTACTTAAATACACATGCAAATAAATGTGTGACAGAAAAACATTTACAGTCAGATGAAAACGTTACAGGAGCCGTATATCGTTATCGAAAAGCAGAAGTGACAGTTGGTCCACGTTTCAGACAGTGACTCTTGTTTAGATTGTCTGGAAACTGCACGTCCTCTGTGATCACTGAGTCCATAGCGTGCACTACTTGTGCTTATGGGTAAAGTAACTATGCTTGACAACCCCTGGTGGATACCGTAACATGCGCAGCCTGCATACGGGGTATTGGTTCCCACGCAACCACGGAGACACCGCTTGCGACATATTTAAAACATCCTACACGTAGAGCTTTCCTACAGTAAGACAATAGGCTGTTTCAGATAAAGTGTTTTCTTTTGCATCTTACAAAATAATAAGTGAGAGGAATATTTATCTGAGCCGCCCGGATAGCTGTGAGTGTTAAACCGTCGCTTCCTGGACGCATAAGTAGCAGGAATATTTATCTCAGACCTCCGGATAGCAATGCCTGTTAAGGCGCCGTATCCGGGACGGGAAAATGTGCCGCCCCGAGGCGAATCCGTCCGGTGGATTAATGACGATGGTCGGTGTGCCTGACCGTCTGGATGTGAGTTTTAGGCGATTCCTCACATTATATCGGGCTGGTTTCCAATCCCCGCCTCAGTTACACGATTCGCAAATATGCATAAAACTTTAGCTCACTTTCACACGGATAACCCTACACGCAGACAGTTGAGTACACACATTCCGTCCCAGGGGCTAACAGGGGGGTGACAGGAAGGGCACCCGGCCACTCCTGCCACTAATCATGCCAGATCTGTTAATGAGTGTGCTGACCCTGCGCCGATCCGGGATACAGACATAAAGAAAAGAACAAGAAAGGAATATTTCTTTAGACAGATAAAAAAAGGAAACCATCTTCCTGCAGAATTACGAATAAAGTTGATTTAGTTATCTCCGAGAGAGTTACAGGAAAGAGCTATATTTTTAAAGACAACATTTTTTCCTGTAAAATAACTGATTTCCTGTAAAGAAACTCATTGGAACAAATTGCATCAGTTTGATTTAGGGGGCAAGTAACGTTCCAAGTTTTAGAGGCGGGTGCAACATGTTGTACTTACAGGGTGACAACTATCGAACTAATTAAATCGTCATAACTTATAACGGTTTGCGGTAGGACGTTCAAACTACGCGATTGGCTACGGGGCACGATGGGAATGAATATGCGCATTAATGTTTGGTTTACCAACGGAGACTACTTTCATCGCCGGCCAGAGTGGCCGTGCATTTCTAGGCGCCACAGTCTGGAACGCGAGGCCGCTATGGTCACAGGTTCGAATCCTGCCTCGGGCATGGATGTGTGTGTTGTCCTTAGGCTAGTTAGGTTTAAGTAGTTCTAAGTTCTAGGGGACTGATGACCACAGAAGTTGAGTCCCATAGTGCTCAGAGCCATTTGAACCATTTTGAACTACTTTCATCCGATGGGTCCGTCAGTAAGCAAAATTACCGCATTTGGGGGACTGAGAATATGTTTCGCGATCGAGAAGAATCTTCACTCTCAACGTGTGACTGTGTGGTGTCCAGTGTCCAGTGACGGAATAATCCGTGCGATATTCCTTGAAGGCACGGAGACTACCGAAGCGTACGTGAAGTTTTAGAAGATGATTTCTTTCCAATTATCCAAAGTGGCCCTGATTTCGACAAGATGTGGTTCATGTAAGACGGAGCTCGACTCCATCAAAGCAGGAGCGTGTTCGATGCCCTGGCCCAAGAGGCCACTGGCATGAGCCTAGGTTGGCCGCCATATTCTCCGGATCTGAACACATGCGACTCCTTTCTGTGGGGCTGTTTTAAAGATAAGGTGTACAGCAACAATCCCAAACCATTGCTGAGCAGAAAACAACGATTCAGCAGGTCATCGACAGCATCGATATTCCGTCACTTCAGCGGGTCGTGCAGAATTTCGCTGTTCGTCTCCGCCACATCACTCCCAATGATGGCAGGCATATCGAACACGTCATAACCTAAACCCGAATATCAGTAGTGGCATTTATATGTTAAATAAAGTGTGTGCACGCCGTAGTTCGTAACTAATTAACGTTTTTATCGTACAGTTCAATAATTGTCTCCCTATAAATGTTAATGTTCGGTTGGATGCTCTGGTCAAAGATATTTAACCCAGTGAGATATTCAAAAGAGAGCGTATTTTCTTGACTGCAAAACACAATGCGCCGTCAGAGTGACTTGCAGCCGAAATGTAAATTTACTGATGTGTCGGAGCAACAGGTTTCGTCGATAGGCGCTGGAAATCATCTAATGTTGGTTCTGTGATATAAACACGATTCTCTAGATATCTCTCCATAAAAAGACCTACTAGTGTTAAATCGGCCGACTGTGCTCGATATTGTTGAGGATCATGGTGGCTAGGGCACCTTCCAGGAAATATGTTGCTCAGTCTTTGCACGAGGATCATGCTGCAACCAAATACATCCTGCAAAGTCTAGACTGCCAGTTTCAAGGAGAACACCCAAATTGTCGACGATAAAAGCTACCTTTCCGAGTACGAAGAAGTATGTGGACCTATGATTTAGTCTCCGAAGTTCCACACTACACATTAATGGACCACCTCGTTAGGCTACGTGATGTACCCGGCTAGAAATCTCTGTGGTCCAATAATGCATATTACGTGCAGGGTGTCGATAACTAAAGTTCCCATTTCATAAAGCTGTAGAAAGGGAATCACTACTGAGAATGACGTCAATTTTGAACAGCATTTTGTCGACACACGTGAAAACACAATGGAAAATATGTTAGCGAAAACCAATAGATGGCGGTGAAAGCTTCTTAATGTAGATGGGGTCGCCTAAGGATGACAGATGCATCCCAACAGGTCGGCTGTGGTTTGAGTTGCATATTACACCATCCGTACTGTTCAATGTGCATGACTGCACTCGTTGGGCAATCAACAGTTGTGGCGCTATTAGTTAGGTACGCCTACCCACCACAGTAAAGTGCACAACATCGGACGAGAACAATCGGTTTCTAATTGTTCTGGGGCCAAAAATGGCATAAAAAAGAAAAATGACATCCGTTTCTAATCGTCATGGGGCCGAAAACCACATAAAAAGGAAAGTGACATCGCCGAAAGACATGTTCAATATGCTGTACACGGTTCTCTGCCACAGGTTGAATTCGAGAAACAGCATGTTGACAACAGATCGGAGTGTCTCGGAGGTCACGTGCAGTGTATGTTGAATAATGCGTGCCTTTAGTCCGGTACATAATTGGAGCACTGACCACAACATATTTCAGTAAACCCCACAGCCAGAAGTCACACGGAATAACTACAGGTGACTTGGACGGCCAGGCTGTAGGGAAATGACAGCTGATAATTCTAGCATTTCTGAAATGCCTCTGCAGGAGCCGCTTCACTGGCTGTGCATTATGTGGAGGGCGCCATCTTACATAAAAATGACCCAATCGACACAACCACAAAACCGCGTTGCTGAAGGTTTGGAATGACGTTGATGCGCAAAGGACTGTCATAGAACTTGGCAGTGACGGTGCAGGTAACAGGATCCACAGGACTCTCCTTCTCGAAAAAATACGGCCCTACGATAAGCAATGCTATGAACTCGCAGAACACAGTCACCTTTTCAGAATAAAGTGGCACCGGTTGATGCGCGTGCTGATTTTCCGTTGCCCATATTCTGCAATTCTGCGTATCGACATCTTGGAGATGCAACTGCCTTCGTATACCCATATAATGTTCCATGGCTGAGCAGGTGGGTTTCTGGCTCCAGGCGATATCGATTCTTACTTCCATCTTTGGTCGTTGTCCCTGTGTCTTGTTCTCTTTGCGTCTTTGAGTCGGGCTATTTATGGTGGCGCGCGTGCGCAAGTCGAGGAGAGTGGGTCCCTGCATGACCCGAGTGAGTCTGTGACGTGACGTGCATTCGATGTTGTCGTTTTGGGGAGTTGGCCGTGAGGACTAGTTGAGTTGGAGCAACGAATAAGCATGGGCCGCTGCCGGAAAGTATTAAAGTTGAATTGACACGGCTGGCCTTGGCGACCTCGAGAGCTGCGTGGATGGATGGCGTGTGAATTTCACATGAAGAAGAAAAAATTAATCGCCAAGCTTTTGTGGTGAGTTCCTCCTTCTATATATAGGGAATATTATTGTCTACTTTAGGACTGTTGCAGTTGCTCGTGCTAGTGGCCAGTAAAACATTCACTGCAGTGGTGGCGAGGCGAGTTATGTTCTGGAACGGTCATGAAATTATGTTACTAAGGTGGCTAGAAATAGCGCCTCGCATTTGTAAGTTTGGATTTGGTTCTTAGTGGCACGCTGAAGGTAGCTGGTTCACTTGAACGTTATTTCTTAATTTAGTTATAGATTCAGAATTTTCTGGTTTTACGAATTAGTGGTAGTTGTTGTTTCTTAATAATTTCTTGCATGTATGGAAGGCAAGTGGCCATGATAAATATAGGTCACATTGTGTTTTATGGTCGGATAGAGGCCGTGTGTATTTTGGTCTGTGGCTGTAGGGGTAGTGCTTATTGCATTAGCGACCTATTGAAGTGAATTACTTATCTATTGCAATTTCAAATACCTATCTGAAGGTTGGTTGTCACGTTAGGTACTGCACGTTTCATTTATGTGGTATCAGCCATTCAGTAAAGACAGATTATCTTGTAAAGTGGACCTTAAGTTGTAAGTAGGCTGTTTATGTTTTCTTATTGGTAACGCCACGTAGCGCTCTATATGAAAAATCACTGGCTGTGCTGTGTGCAGTCTGTGGCTAGTTTGCATTGTTGTCTGCCATTGTAGTGTTGGGCAGCGGCAGCTGGATGTGAACAGCGCGTAGCGTTAGGCAGTTGGAGGTGAGCCGCCAGCAGTGGTGGATGTGGGGAGAGAGATAGCTGAGTTTTGTAATTAGTCATGAACTGCTATATTTATATATGATGATATCAAGGTAAATACATTGTTTGTTCTCTATTAGTATCTTTCATTTGCTAACTATCCCTATCAGTAGTTAGTGCCTTCCGTAGTTTGAATCTTTTATTTAGCTGGCAGTAGTGGCGCTCGCTGTATTGCAGTAGCTTGAGTAGCGAAGATTTTTGTGAGGTAAGTGATTTGTGAAAGGTATAGTTTACTGTTAGTCAGGGCCCATTCTTTTGTAGGGATTATTGAAAGTCAGATTGCGTTGCGCTAACAAAATATTGTGTGTCAGTTTAAGTACAGTCTTGTATAAATTGTTCAAAGGGGACGTTTCATATGACGACCCTTAGCCGAGGATACCTCACTGCAATCTTCTGATTTTTTCTTGTAGTTTGTGTAATTAGTGTAGATTTTGTTTATTGCTAGCGCGTAATTATAGAGAGAATTTCCTTTGTAGTTGTAGTTTTTCATTGTTGTACAGTAAAACAGTTGTGGCATGCATGTAGATTTGCACCAAGTATTTCACAGCTGCAATTAACTAGATATTATTTTCAGTGCTATGTTAATGTGTTCTCTTATTTTTGATCTTCAAATTGTGTTTTTCTGTGTTGTCGTGTGAAATACTGTGACAATAATGGCGTGTGAAAAACGTAATACTAGGCTCCAAAGTAAACTGAGAAATGACAGTGAAGACGAAAGCAGTGTGTTAGCGCCGCAGAGTAATGAATTAACTAATGTTCAAAGTAGTAATTTGGTAATTGCGCATAGGGAAATTGAGCGGGCGGCAAACAATGGCGTAGGCAGTGAAACAATTAGTGAACAGGGAAGCATTATCGATCGATCGATCGGCAACAGCTCGCCTCAGGAATCGGGAATGACAGAACACAATATTGCAAATACTGTAGACTCAGGTTTTGGGTTCTCACCGTTTTCTCAAATGAGTCAAGAAACATTTTCTGCTTGTCAAAATGTGAATGTTGCCGGTGCAACTTCACTGCCGAAAAGCACTGAGGAACATGTTTCAGACACCAGTGCATTGTTATTACAATTAATGCAACAAATGGGACAAAAGCTTGAAAAGTTAGACACAATGGAACAACACCAGAGACAAACACAGCAACAGTTAGACACAGTAGAACAAAATCTCAAAAAGTTAGACACAGTGGAACAAAATCTCAAAAAGTTAGACACAATGGAACAAAATCTTCAAAAGTTAGACACTACACTTGAACAAACATGTGAAGATTTAACCACTGAGTTACATAACATGGAATCGAAATGTCAAAAGGTCTGTAATGACGTAAAAACACAAATTTGTGAGCATTTCCAACCTATTATTTCGCGTCATGAAAATGTATTACAGAATCACGAAGCAGCCATAAAAGAACTGCAAACTATTGTTCATGAAAATCATGAGACCTTGCAAGCTAAAATTGACTCAGTTGCATCTACCGATTCGGTTACGCAACTTGCAAGAACTCAGGAAAACTTAAAGGACACAGTAGATACCCTGAAAATTGGTTCAGAAAGACACATGGAGGAAATAAGTACACTATCGGAAAAAGTAGCCGAACTTTTGGATCAGGTCACTAACTTATCTACAAAGGTAGATGATGATCTGAATGACATAAGACCCGTAGCCTTCACTGACACAGAAGAGTATGAACAAATAAGAAAATTCAAACAAAATCAAAATCAAATCAATACACAATACACAAGAGAAATCCGGGAAGTACAAGATCAGTTGACGCAGGTAATACAAGAATTACGTATTTCAGAGGACACTCGCGCTCCAATACGGGAAGAGGGACATAGAAATACGGAACAACCACAAAATAATAACACAGGACACTTCGGAAATTATGAAAGAAATTGGCAAGGCGCATTGGATTTTGAGATGGAACCGCCGAAACGAAGTAACAATGACCGACATGCGACTCGCCGACATGACGATTTTGACTATAAGCTGTTCATTACTACACGTAAATTCAAAACATTTAAGAATTCTGGCAACGACATTCATCCACAAGCATGGCTCCATCAATTCTCTCATTGTTTTCCTCCCAACTGGTCGTTAGAACACAGATTAGAATTTATGTGTGGCTACTTAGAGAATGAACCAGCTGTAAGAATGCGATCGGTCATTCACGATTGCCACAGTGAAGGAGAATTTTACCATGCCTTCCTCTCAGCATATTGGTCTCAAGCCACACAAGACCGAGTAAAACATGGCATCATAATGATGAAACATTTCGAAAAATCTGAATTTTCCAGTCTTGTGAAATATTTTGAAGACATGTTGCATAAGAATCAGTATCTTTCAAACCCATACAGCCCCTCAGAACTCATCCGCATTTGCTTACTCAAATTGCCTGAACATTTACGACATATTATTTTAGCAGGACGTTGCAAAGAAGACATTGAGGCTTTTCAGGGACTGTTACAAGAACTGGAAATTGACACAAACAGTCGCAGGATGCGAAAACAGGAAAACAATCACTACAGGTCACTTCCGTCACAATTCCGTGACGACAGAAACAATAACTGGACACAACAGGTCTATTCTTACAACGCAAATCGTGACCAAAATAGACACCACCCGTACGACAACCGTTGGCAGAGTAGTAATAATTACAGGGAAAGATCACCTCTCCGCGGTAGTGACTGTCACAGAGACAATCAGAGAAACAGACAATATGGGAACCAAAATTATTATTATTACGGGAGACAGAATAACTTTAGACGCAACGGTCCAGCGCGCAGTTACGATTCAGGGAGAAATTCTCCACCACTTAACCGACAAGAAAGAAACTACAGGAACTACCGACATGACGACAGACGATGTGATCGTAACGACAGACTTGAATTGCATCAGAACTGGCGGCATTCAAACAGAGCAGAGCCTTCTCGTCACGGTGAATTTGTAGAAGTTAGGTCTCCAAATCCCAATAACGACGCGCGCCAACAAAGAGACCATAGGCAATGACTCACACCGCTGGCTGCCACAAAACGTACTTATGAAACTGACGACGCAGCTGCCGTAGCTAGTAATTACGTAAAAATGGAAGACATTAGGGACATCTTACTCCAAGAACACGACGTAAAACATAACAACATTGCATATCCTGTGATTCACATTACAGTAAATGACGTAAAATTTACGGCAGTACTTGACTCTGGCAGTCCCATTTCAGTAATCAGTGAAACAGCCTTTAGCAAAGGCAACAAATCGAACGATTGCCCCACACTTCCGTTACGTAAGATTAAATTACAAGGTGCAATCTTTGGAAAAAGTGTAGATGTACGCCAACAAACCAACTTAGAATTCTTTTGTCAAAGCCACAGCTTCTCTATGAACTTGTCGACGGAAATTATACTGGGAGTAGACCTTTTGAATGAATACAAAGCAATCTCAAACTTTCACGATGCTGAAATAACTTTAGAAAAAGAAGGTAAGTCAGTAGCTTTGAAATTTGAAGATTGGCTCTCAAACCATGACGAAGAAATTAATCGGCTTTACCTCCTGTTAGACAACAGTTCGGAATTTTCGACGGAGCTTGACGCTAACAATCATTCTGCAAGTACTGACAGGGATGATATCGACGGCGCATTTGACACTAATAAGTTAATTCAGAATAAAATTCAAACAATTGAGAATTGTAATGACACTGATAGGCAGGACCTTTTTGAGATTTTACAAGCACATTCCACAGTTTTTACTCACAAAACAGGAACAATCAAGGGATTTCAATACCAATTTCTTGTTCGTGAGCATACTAAATTTTGTGTTAGACCATACGTAATTCCAGCACATTATAGGGACCGTGTTAGAACAGAAATACAATCTATGCTTGACGAGGGCATTATTGAGCCTGCAGTAAGCTCATACAACAATCCGTTACATGTTGTTGAGAAGAAAAATGGATCGATCAGGCTTGTCTTAGATTCGAGACAAATCAATACTATCATTATTCCTGAAACAGACAGGCCGCAGACGATGGAAGAACTTCTTCAAAATTTTAATGGTGTAAAAGTGTTGTCTTCCATTGATCTCAGATCCAGCTTTTATCAGATCGAACTTCATCCAGAATGTAGAAAATACACAGCTTTCCTTTGTTTCGGCGTTTGTTATCAGTTTCGGAAACTTCCTTTTGGTTTGAACATTTCTTCAGCAGCATTCATTCGCGGGCTAAATTCCATATTACCTGAATTCTTAAAACGTCACATCACCTTATATGTAGACGATATTCTGATAGCAGAAGCCTTATGGGAACAACAGAATCGCATCCTCAACAGCGTGTTACATATTTTTGCAGAATCTGGAATTACAGTTAACTTGGAAAAGTCTGAATTCGGCAGGTCAAAGGTGAGGTTTTTGGGAGATATTATTTCTTCTGAAGGTATTCAGCCGGATCCTGAAAAGTTAGAAGCAATCAGAGCCATTCCAGTTCCATCCACAAAAAGACAAGTCCGCAGTTTTCTAGGTCTCGTAAATTTTTACTGTCGTTTTCTGAATATGCAAATTCTTGTTACACCAAAACTTTGTTCTCTCACTGGAAAAAATACTATTTGGAACTGGGACGAACAAGCACAGTTGGAATTCAATTCTTTGAAAGAAGCGTTACTTCATGCGCCAATATTAGCTCATCCAGATCTGTCACAAGATTTCTGCCTTAGCACGGATTCTTCTAAAGTCGGTCTTGGTGCCCATTTATTTCAAGAAGCCATAGAAAATGACATTACTGTTCAGAAAACCATTGCTTTTGCTAGCCGAGTGCTAACAAAATCTGAAAAAAATTATTCCATTACTGAATTAGAAGCTTTAGCTATCGTTTGGGCATTTAACAAATTCCGTTTCTTTCTTTCTGGTAAGCACGTAAAAGTATACAGTGATCATCGTGCATTACAATTTCTTATGTCTTCAAAATTAAATCATGACAGGTTAAAACGTTGGGCATTGTTTCTGCAAGAATTCCGCTTCACAATAGTCTACATTCCCGGCAAGGAGAACATTGTTGCGGACGCACTGTCACGCGCACCGGCTGGGCTTGAGAAAAGTAACACAGAAGGCAACCTCGAGAAAAATTTCAGTATTCTTTACATTCAGAAAGTCACCTTTGAAAACTTCTCACCACATCTTTAAAGGACATTGCTCATGAACAAGATAAAGATCCGATTTGGAAAGACATCAAGAGCAAATGGCATGAAAAGACACACACACAGATTCGGCATTATTACCTGGTTAGAAACAACATACTCTTCAAACGCTGCACTGTTGATGACAAGCTATGGGTACTTTGCATTCCAGACGATTTTGTTAATAAGCTCATTTGGTACATTCATTTCAGCTACGCACATTTTGGTCCACGAAAATGTTATCATATTCTTCGAACGACTTGTTATTTTAACAATATGGAAAAGGGAATTCGAAGAGTCTTGTCTATTTGTAAACTTTGTCAAAAGGCGAAACCATCTACTGTCTCACATCGTGCTCCGTTGTTTCCTATCATTCCTTCTAAATTAAAAGAATTTGCTGCTGTTGATCTCTTGGGACCGCTTGTCAGAACATCCAATGGATTTTCGTACGTTCTAGTCGCTGTAGAACTTACTTCAAAATTTGTTTCTTTCACTCCGTTACGTAAAGCCACTGGACGATCTGTATCCAACGCCTTTGTTAAAAATTTCTTACGTGAAGTTGGACACGTTAGCAAAGTCATTTCAGATAACGGATCTCAATTCAGATCTGCTGTTTGGTCACGCATGCTTCGGAATCATAAAATCAATCCTGTTTTTATTTCATTGTACTCACCACATTGTAACCCGTCTGAACAGATTATGAAAGAAATCAATAAGCTTTGCAGACTTTATTGTCACAGAAAGCATCAGCATTGGGACAGATATTTACACTTATTTCAAAATGTGCTGAATGAAATGCCTCATGATTCCACAGCTTTACCACCTACTCTTGTACTAAAGAATGAAGAACCACCGAACAGAATCAGAGAGCTTGTACCTTTCCCAAATACACGTAAACTTCGACACAAAGACATAATTGATTTGGCTCTTAAAAATATAAAATCTGCAGCAGACAAAAGGAGAAAACTACACGGTAAAGCAAATGCAAAGAAATTGTATATTGGTCAGAAAGTTCTCATTAAAGCTCATTCATTGTCACATAAGAAGAAACACTTGAGTCACAAATTCTTTATAGTTTACAATGGACCTTACAGAAGTTGACGTATACCACATGATAATTGCGTTGAAGTTGAAACTCTGCGTACTAGGAAGAGTAAAGGTTTACACCACATTTCACATGTAAAACCGTTTATTGAAAGATAATCTGCTTTTTAACTTTGTCTTTGCCATATAACTTTTCACTTTACATTACTAGTATGCTGTGTCAGACTTAAGAAACTGGTAACATACAACAATGTTTGAAGTTAAATATCCAGTCTAGAACCTATGGAACATTTTTAAACAGAAATTATGAATGCGTTGTTATAGTGAACAGACGACACAGTGTTGTATTTGTACATTCTTGCTTGTTAGTTGCACGATTACGTAACGACTATAAGGCTCACATACTTAGAACATTTACCAGTACTGCTAATGAGATTTTAGTGCAACATTTTGGTTTACTTGAAAATACATTCTGGGTTTAAAGTACTTTCTGTGAGATACCAGACGACACAGTGGTTAGTTTATGTGACAACTACACGGTTTTATCACGACGCTACTAATGAGTGAAAATTTACAATGTTGCTTTTGCGGTGTATCTGTTTTATATCTGCACAGTTTTTCTGAATTCTTCTGGAAAGTAAAACAGGTTTTAGTAGTAACTTTTGTAGTATAGCTACAATGAGACAGGGTTTTCCGTAGCACAACAATACGTTACAGTACAGTACTTTCTTCATCACAACAATAAGCGTAATAACTACGATATCTATACACAAAGCATTTCACTTTTGTTTATCATGAGGTAAGTACATTGACTTCTGCAGAACTTAGCTTTCGGAGGACGATAACTACGACACTTCCACAGAGATTATGTTGCAACAAGACGCACATTTAGCGCTACAGGACACGTATTTGAGTGATTGATTTTGTACTTAAAATATTTATTTTTCAAGATATTTGGAGTACAATGATACAAAGGTTTTCCGTGATACATTTCGTTCCATTGCTGTAATCTGTAACACCTGAGGGTATAATTACATTAATCCTCAGGGGGGTACACGTTTACTTTGTGTACCATGTGTTTGGCAAGCACAAGGAGCCCTAGCTAATATGGTATTTGCTTATACAACTTTACACATCGGTACCATATTTCTCTAACACAAATTACACAGCTATCTGATCATTTAACTGAGAGAGACAAACTTTTTTATTACGTCAGTGACAGATGTTTACGTAATTACACCATTGTATAACTTCAGACTTACAAAATTGTATTTTGTCTGTACTTTGTGAACTGTTCATATTTTTTCGGGCCCATTGTGATATTATGAGAGCTTTGAATGATGTATTTGGTATGAGATCATGATTTTTAAAGTACGTTTGAGGCAGATGACACTTTTGACATGAGCAGATAATTTTTTTAGGTTTTGACATTAATGCAGAAAGCTACGACGTTTTTGAGATTTGACTGAGGTGTATTGATGTTATTTTTACGACGACGATGTGTATTATGCTGTTGAGGTATGTTTATGATCAATAAGCTGATGTTATATGAGGAATCTGATTATGCTATGTAGTTATTATGTGTTGATGAATACGAATATGTATATGTGTAATAAGGTAAGGAATAATGAATAGTGGGTAGGGACTCTTGATTTGTGAAAAAGGATGTTGGAAACCAAGAATCGTACTTTATGAGTTATGAAATGTGTGTAAATGCGTGAATGTATCACAATGCCGGCAAAAATTTTTTGGACACTGTTATATCAATAGCATTTTGTTTCTACACATTTGCAACGCAAATTCTTGGCCTGTGAAATATTTTATATGAGACTGTCACTGTAGCGGAAACTGTTGTCGTAAATATTTCCGTAAGAAAGTTAAGTGACCACCTGCACGTGCGTCATCGGCACACAGCTGTGTCAGACACCTGGAGAACAAGCCATTAGGGTGTGCCTTTCCAGAAGCACAGGTAGAAAAAAAAAAGGGGAGGCCATTATCCTCGCTATTGACATTTCCTTGTCGAAAGCATACTGTGGAGCTCGTAATTTATGATATTTACTGAAATGCCTAATGAAATGACGAGAAATATTTTTATATCTGCACACCTGATTACGACAAGCGTCTTTCTACGAGAGTTGAGAGAATTTCTACTAATTTATGAAATGTCACATGACTACTGAATGATATTTTTATGCTTTGCTTTTCGTAGTTGCTTATTTCACTTGATATCTGGTTTCCAGCTGTGTTGCAGCATTGCTTTTATAGAATAAAATGCATTTGCTAATGTGAACACTTTGTGTCAACAGATCTATTAAATAATAATTTTGTAATCCACATTCTTTAAAAAAGGAGCACTTGGAAAGGAAAGAACAATAAGAAGGGACTAGTAACAGTAACTGGACGCATAATTTTCTTTTCAAGTACATGGTAATATTTTTTTACAGTAAGTTGTTGTGGTGCACCACTTTAATTTACATAGACATTAAGATGTGAATATACACTTCCCTTATCTGCATTGTTGTTTTTACTGTAATATCTTTTCTGCTTGAGCTTTGTCATGTATAGATATAAGTTTTATATTTTTTATATTTGCTGCTGCTGTTTGCCAGGCATAGTGCTACTGAATTTTAAATTGTGTTACTCTGTTAAGCTAGTTTTACTACTGACTTATTTTTCTTGTTACTGCACATTGGCTCATATTAGTTGTAATGTTGCATTGCTTGGTAATTTATATTTACTGTAGCTTGCTTTGCAATTTTCCATTTTTTTTTGCATTGCTGTTTGTGTTAATTTGTTATGTGCTGCTGCATTGCCTCGTCCCTTAGTTTAGCATCTGAGCTCAGTAGATTTAAGTTAGCTTAAGAGGAGTAGACTATATAAGAAACTAACTATTATAAATTTATAAGAAATGCATTGAGAAGCTATCAGAAAATGGTCTGGCAAAATAAAAAGGATACTGTACAGTGGAGAAAAACTATTATTGACAGAGGATGTGAACAGAATACAGAAAGCAGGGAGAAAAACTATTTTTGACAGAGGATGTGAAAAAAATACAGAAGGCAGGCTTAGATAGGACTTTTGGGAATAATGATGAATGAAGGGAGATCTCCAAGAAGCAAAGAAAGTTTTGTCTGCAAAATACTACAATGAAACAAACCCTGTCCTTTCCTTTTGTGTTATCCCACTATGTGTTTGGGTACCCTTGTGTATATATGTTCTTCCTGTCTTTATATGTTTACCTCATAAGACTTATGTTGTAGAATTTTTCTCATACTCAGCTACATGAACTATGATGAGGAATACTGTTATCCTCAAATATAATTTGCATTAATAATATGTTATTTACTTTGTAAAAATGTTAGACATTATTAATTCTGTTCTGTTTTAATGCTCATGTGTGAAGTTGTTGTTTCCAAAGCTATTCTGATCTTTATGTAGGTACTTATAATTCCTGTAACACTGATGTATATGTTATTTCGATTCTTTTGTAAAGCCTGTATTACTACAAATGTTATCTGTATTATTATGTTTTTAATGATGTATTCTGTACCTTTGTAATTGTATTCTTATGTTATAAAATTGTAATTGTCACCAGTTCATCATATTATTAACTTGTAAGTTACATTTCACTGCACACGTTTCTGTTGTTCTCTATTAATATCTTTCATTTGCTAACTATCCCTATCAGTGGTTAGTGCCTTCCGTAGTTTGAATCTTTTATTTAGCTGGCAGTAGTGGCGCTCGCTGTATTGCAGTAGCTTGAGTAGCGAAGATTTTTGTGAGGTAAGTGATTTGTGAAAGGTATAGTTTACTGTTAGTCAGGGCCCATTCTTTTGTAGGGATTATTGAAAGTCAGATTGTGTTGCGCTAACAAAATATTGTGTGTCAGTTTAAGTACAGTCTTGTATAAATTGTTCAAAGGGGACGTTTCAAAGTCATTGGGTGTGGACTGACACATCTTTTCACGTAGTACCTAGATTTTTTTTTTTTGAATCAAAGGAAACTAAGCTCCTTAATTCTGTTCATTGGCTAACTTGCAATATGTTTATATTAAGGTATTGCTTTTCTATATATATTTGTGTAACTTGTATATACTACAGTGTGTCTGCCGCTCATGTTTTCCTGTTTTCAGAAACGTGTATACTGGTCGACGCGAGCAAACCTCGCCCCGCGAGCTTGCAGTGTGACGGAAAACTCTGGATTTGAACTCAGGGCAGTCCGGACCCCGTTAACGCGCGATTTCTCTATTCCATTCAACGAGAGGCTTGCTTTAGGTAGATTTCCTACTGCCCAAAGTTGAGTATAAGTTCACCCTTCGGATCGTGTGTTTGTGAAATCGTAATAGATTAATGCTTGCTCGCGTCCATCACGTTTCATCAAATTGACGTTTTGCGTTAAGCTTGCGTAAAGTCTAGAATCTTCCGGACGTTGAGAGTAGTAGAAAGCTAAGAGTAAACAGAATAATCAATAGAACCCTTCTGGTCAGATAGCATCAAATTAATTTTGCCTTTTCAGTAAGTGTAAAACTGAGTGAGAAAGGCGATAGCCGATATTGTAAACATTTGGTTATTTATTTCATCTATGATTTTGGTTGTTGTTACCGGCACGAAAAGGGGCCGTTGTCACAACTGTGACGGTTAATATTGTAAATACTAATTGTGGATAGGCCCTTGATATGCAAATGTTGTTAATTGATTATTACTGCTGATGAATTCATGTGTATATGCAATCAATAAAGAAGTGTTGCAACTACAAACTGGTTGTGTTGCTGGTGTACAAGGTTAGTGTACAATCGTCACACCAATGGCCATTCATTGTTCACTTCCATGTGAGCAAGAAATTTCATAGGGAACGCTTGTCTTACTGGCGGGTCGGCAGGAAGTAACTCCTGAACGTGAGCGATGTTGTATGTACAGCAACGTAGGATGTTTCTTAGCAGTTTACCCACCGTGCTTCCAAGCGTATTCAACGTTCGATCAATTCCCGGCGCACAACATGTTTGTAGATTACCGCTTGACCCCTCCTGCAATGCTGTGGCCACATATTCGACAGACTCAGATCAACAGCTTTTCTGCCACTACCACATAGCACTCTACAAGAACCTGTCCTTTCGAATTTTGTAATCATTTTCTGCAGACCCTTAGCAAATATCGAACCAACGCCTTTTCTCATACCCTTGAGTGTCCGGACTTCTGTGGGGCTGCTGGCGCACAGACACCGTTCTTGTAAAAGAGTTTTACCAGCCGTGTGCGACCCTTCATGAAGACATGGTAATTTTGTGCGACCAGGACGCAAACTGAGAAACAGCCGTGTGTCACACATCCGTTGATATGCATATTCTGACATTTACAGCGCCTTCTACTGGTGAAATTTTTTGTTGTTGCGTGACGTTTATTTATTTATTTATTTATTTATGCATTTATTTTACCTGGCAAGATTAGGGCCTTCAGGCCCTCTCTTACACCTAACCAGGCATACTCAGATTCAACAAATTTCAGTGTCTACAGAAAATTAGGACATATAACATGTTATACAGTATTAATGTTAAAGAAAAAAAAATAGAGATTATAAGAGTAGTACAATGATAATTATAACAATCAAAAAATAATTATAACAATCAAGAATAATAAAAATAATAATAATAATGATAATAATGATAATAATAATAATGACTATGTATATGAAAGTAAACATATTTTTCTTTTATGAGTGTCAGTCCTATTGCTAGTTGGGAATTTTCTCGTTATATTCTTGCAGCTTGTGAGTTATTCTCATCAAGCAGAGACATAAGACGATGGAATGGGGTGAAAGAGATATAGAAGAGGTAGATAGGGTAGAGGAAAAGAAATAGAATGGTAAAATTCGAAGCTATGATGGAGAGGAGAAAGAAAAAGATGAGGGGGGGGGGCACAACAATGGTGGCTATACCGTCCCTAATATGTAAGTCTTAAGTTTAACCCAGCGACAAGGATATGCTGTTCAGTTCTGACGCCAATCTGAGCAGTGGTTCTCTTTCTAGAGAGTTTTGAAACTGAATCTTTGATTATGGACACCATGTACTTAAATGCTTACGTACCGTACGATTCGTCAGTGAACATAGCACTAAGTAGGGCATCCAAAAGCGAACTATTACGTCCCTTTCGTAGAACTTAATTTTCCAATTGATATCGTGCGCATGTCGTTTAGAAAGCATACAGAATTTTCATTCAAGAGAAAATTTGTTTGGACACCTCGCTCAAATGAGCATTCCCCCATCAAAGCATCCATCTGAACACTGTCAATTATGAAGAGTATATTTGAGCAATTCTGCGGCTCGCATTGGTGCTGTTTATAGGTTCCCGCCGTAAGTTACAGGCCAGACGTGTCGTTTAGTTGGCATGGTTGCGGTTGCTTCTCGTGTTGACTAGCGCCACTCGGTTTCGCAAGCGTTGCCTGTCCGCTAGCGGCAGCAACGGCGGTTATTGATATGTAGTAACTGTCACCCTATCTTTCCGGCGACGTCGTTGTTTTTCCGGGTCTTGTGAGTGTGGAGTTCGGTTGGGGACTGAGGAGGAGCCAGGTCCGCGCAGTGCCAGAACATGCCGGGACCTCTGGCAGCACACATGGACTGCCGGATCGAAGGCCTGTGGTCACGAGGGTGCACGACCTCGTCGTAAACAGGATCCAGCAAGCTTTAAGATGAGTGCATTTCAATTCAAGTAGAGCGGAGTCAGTCACCCGTGTGGGCCCCGTAGTATGTATGCGATGTCATGACAGATTATCATCGCGCCGTCACATGCAGTTTGGTGCATCTGCGTACCGCTTAGTACTTGAAGACCCTATTGTGTTAAAAGCACTCGGCTCAGTGACTAGACTGTGTGGTTACTCAATTGTGAATTAGTAAAGCTCTGAAGAGATTTGTTTTATACTGCCAACCGTGGTCAGAGTTGTCACAGTGAGTTCAGTGTGCGTTTGTGTGCCTAATGAATTTGATGTCACTCATTTGGTACCTGGTTCTGGCTCGCTTTGCGATTGTTTCCGCAATGACGTTTGGTTGCTGATTCTGGTTCGTTACATTTCGGTTTTGTCTCGCATGCAAATCGAGTGGGGTTTTAGTTACTGTTAGCTTGTCTGGCGTTCTGTACTGTGATTTGTTTGTTCAGATTTTCGGGTTTGTGGAATCGGACGGTAATCTGGTAGAGGTTCCTTTCTCGTTCTCGACACTCTAAACACAGTATTCTGGGGATATAGTGCAGACCGCCGGTTCCAGCTTTGGCGTATTGTTCCATCGTAGCTTCAGCAAGATTATCATACGTCATTCGTTAGTGCCACTAGTCTGACAAGGGGAAGGCCTCAGACAGGGCCAACCGATTCGGATGAAATTTGGCAGGTTACTTGTGTACAACCTAAAACGAAGGAATCTGAGATATTTTGGGTCAACACCCCCGCGTTTTTGAGGAAATCACCACTAAAGGTTATGACGAGCTATAGACTCAAAATTGGCTGGCTCGATAGATAATTGTAAAAAGAGCCTTTTTCATCATCAGGTATGGGGTCCGAAAACGCATACTTTTCCAGAAATCGAGGTAAGAAACTTTTACAACTGCGACCTCTGTACCCACATGGTAAACGCTTTTAGCAGACAGCACCGAACAAATTGAAATAAAAAGGGGTGTCACCCAGGGAAGCCCCTTACCCATGCTCCTGTTCGTTATATCGCTGGAACCATTCTTGAGACAGCTACAGCACAGGCTGACAGGCATAACCATTCAAGGAACTAAGGCCGTGATAGGTGCTTACGCGGACGATGTAAGCGTAATCATCAGAGACCAAACAGATGTGACACAACTAGGGATGGTACTTGCAAAATACTGATGCGCATCAGGTGCGAAGGTAAATGTAAACAAAAGTAAATTTCTAAATATAAAGCGGCCTGCTAACTTGCGCATTGAGTGGGCGAACCATGTTAATGAACACAAAGCTCTTGGAATAGCACTGAGAACTCCACTTTTAAAAATGATAGCAATAAATTGGCGGTAGGTGGCAAGAAAAATCAAGGGAGCTTTGATTGAAAACTGTCAACGTAGAATAGACCAGTTCCAGAGAATACTGTTTATCAACACGTATACAGGGTGGTCCATTGATAGTGACCGGGCCAAATATCTCACGAAATAAACATCAAATGAAGAAACTACAGTGAACGAAACTTGTCTTGCTTGAAGGGGGAAACCAGATGGCGCTATGGTTAGCACGCTAGATGGCGCTGCATTAGGTCAAACGGATATCAACTGCGTTTTTTCAAATAGGAACCCCCATTTTTATTACATATTCGTGTAGTACGTAAAGAAATATGAATGTTTTAGTCGGACCACTTTTTTCGCTTTGTGATAGATGGCGCTGTAATAGTCACAAATGTATAAGTGTGTGGTATCACGTAACATTCCGCCAGTGCGGACGATATTTGCTTCGTGATACACTACCCATATTAAGGTTTGTGGGATTAAAGGGACCAGACTGCGACGGTCATCGGTCCTTAGCCATGTTAAATTAGACCGTTTACCAATTGCAGAAAAGGACGATATCGTGTTGATGTATGGCTATTGTAATCAAAATGCCCAACGGACGTGTGCTATGTATGCTGCTCGGTATCCCGGACAACATCATCCAAGTGTCCGGACCGTTCGCCGGGTAGTTACGTTATTAAAAGAAACAGGAAGTGTTTAGCCACATGTGAAACGTCAAACACGACCTGCAACAAATGTTGATGCCCCAGTAGGTGTTTTAGCTGCTGTCGCAGCTAATCCCCACATCAGTAGCAGACAAACTGCGCGAGAATCGGGAATCTCAAAAACGTCGGTGTTGAGAATGCTACATCAACATCGATTGCATCCGTACCATATTTCTATGCACCAGGAATTGCATGGCGACGACTTTGAACGTAGTGTACAGTTCTACCACTGGGCACAAGAGAAATTACGGGACGATGACAAATTGTTTGCACGGGTTCTATTTAGCGACGAAGCGTCATTCACCAACAGCGGTAACTTAAACCGGCATTATATGCACTATTGGCAACGGAAAATCCACGATGGCTGCGACAAGTGGAACATCAGCCACGTTGGCGGTTTAATGTATGGTGCGGCATTATGGGAGGAAGGATAATTGGCCCCCATTTTATCGATGGCAATCTAAAAGGTGCAAAGTATGCTGATTTCCTACGTAATGTTCTACCGATGTAGCTACAAGATGTTTCACTTCATGACAGAATGGCGACGAACTTCCAATATGATGGATGTCCAACCCATAGCTCGCGTGCGGTTGAAGCGGTATTGAATTGCTTATTTCATGACAGATGGATTGGTCGTCGAAGCACGATACCATGGGCCGCACGTTAACTGGATCTGACGTCCCCGGATTTCTTTCTTTGGGGAAAGTTGAATGATATTTGCTATTGTGATCCACCAACAACGCCTGACAACATGCGGCAGCGCATTGTCAATGCATGTGCGAACATTACGGAAGGCGAAATACTCGCTGTTGAGAGGAATGTCGTTACACGTATTGCCAAATGCATTGATGTTGACGGACATCATTTTGAGCATTTATTGCATTAATGTGGTATTTACAGGTAATCACGTTGTAACAGCATGCGTTCTCAGAAATGATACTTTCACAAAGGTACATGTATCACATTGGAACAACCGAAATAAAATGTTCAAACGTACCTACGTTCTGTATTTTAATTTAAAAAACCTACCTGTTACCAACTGATCGTCTAAAATCGTGAGCCATGTGTTTATGACTATTACAGCGCCATTTATGATGAAGCGAAAAAAGTGGTCCAACTACAACATTCATATTTCTTTACGTACTACACGAATATGTAATAAAAAATGGGGGTTCCTATTTAAAAAAAAAAACCAGTTGATATCCGTTTGACCTATGGCAGCGCCATCTAACGGGCCAACCATAGCGCCATCTGATTTCCCCCCTCAAGCCAGACAAGTTTCGTTCATTGTAGTTTTTTCGTTTGACGTTTATTTCGTGAGATATTTGGCCCGGTCACGAGAAATGGACCACCCTGTATTTTATCCAAGGCCTACTACGTAGCACAGGTTCTCCCCATTCCATCAATGATGGCGAAGACGATCATGTCTACCGTAGCAAAGTTCTTGTGGAAAGGGGAATTGTTTCGAGTGCCGGTGAAGACAGCAGTTTTGGATCGAAGCAATGGAGGAATGGGTCTAACCGACATAAAGTCTAATGCGATGGCACTGTATGTCAAACGAACATGGAGCATAATGTGTAATGATCCAGGGCGCATTACAGCAAAACTATACGTGTCAGGCCAGAAAGTGTAGAGCCGCCGATAAATATATAAAAATAAGTTTTAAGCTAAAGCACATTAGGGAGTATTATTTTGAACTAAGTTATCTCAGCAAAAAGCTTTTAAACTCGAAAAACGTTACAGCAAAGGTGATTTTAGCTGAAAGACGGAGACATGAAAGGAAAAATAACATAGAAACTAAATATGCTGGAACAGCATGGAATGTGGTCTGGAAAAACATCACTAGTGATGATATTTCGTCTGACGTGAGAACAGCGTGGTACAAGGTAGTCAATAACATCATGAGCACTAATAAGCGTGTCTTTGCCAAAGGTTTAAGTGACACTAACCTCTGCAGCAAATGCAACCTCGTTGATAGTGCGTCTGATCGTTACACATGTGGAGATCGGATTATCAACTGGAGGTGGACCAGGGAGAAAATTGCTCAAATAACAAGAACTTCAGCAAACAATGTACCGACTAACATTTTCTTCAGACCAGAAGAAAGTTACTACCCTCAGGCAAAAAATAATGCTGTGATTTGGTTAATGGGCAAATATACAAGTTACGTTTTTGACAATATTGGGAGCGATGAACATATTGAATATAAGATGTATATGGAAAATGAATTCGAGAAAATACTTAAATATAAGAATCACAATAAGAAATAAGGTAACATGCACCGAATTGTCTTCAACAGAATGGGTGTAGACTAGGAACTGAATTCCTAGTAGAGAGGGAGTGGATTGGGTCACGTTCCCGACCCTAACCTCACCTATAAGTTACACATGAAAAATAAATCAGTAGTACAGCAGATACAAGAATATGGCGACAAAAATCTGGTGTCTGATATAAAGGAAGATCTTGAACTCCCAAAGGATGCGTTTAGAAGGCTGGAACTGACAAAAATAACAAGATAGTGAAGGATTTTGCGATGTAGCTGTTCGGGACTGCTCTTCTGTCCACGTAATTTACCCTGGAAGGAACACACATCAAGGATTTAGTGAATGATTGATTTGGGGCTGGGAAATTGTGATGAGGAACCTCAGACTGCAGAAGAAGAAATGTGCTTGCTGAACTGCCACCAGTACGTTGAAGGGGAGAGTGGAGGTGCTAAAAGTGTGCTGCTGCTAAAGACTGCATATGATTCTTGTCTCTTTGAATGCTGTAATTTATGACTGCAATTATGTCACCTTATTTATGTCATTTCATTGTAGCCATTTTTGTTCCTGTTTTTGTGGAATAAATAAAAAAAAATAGCGCAAGGCCAAGGTAACCGGCTGGGAATCGAAGAACCCGTGTTCGAATCTCTAAGAAACGTATTCGTTTGTATTTTTCCATATCTCAATTGATAGCGATAGGAGGGTTACTAAGGTAAGTAAATCAATAAGGAATGATAATAATAAGGCAGGCAAATAAATTTCTCAAACCTCTTGGGATAGTAAACAACTAAAATGTTACTGGAGGTCATTTTACAATGGCTCTTCCAGTCACTGTTACGTGTCCTCGCTTTTCATCGAACAACTAGATGGATGGTACTTGTCATATAAACATTCGAAACAAATATACTCACGGCATCAAGAACATCTGATGAATGCACTCTTTCGACAGCTCCACTGTTCCTTCCGAAGAGTCGGTGGAAAACAAACTAGGTTTACATTTAAAAATCTGTCTTTTTCGGGAATTAATTTTGATGCGTACCACGCATACGTTACCATTACCTGAAAAATCGGTGCTGAAAGTTGGTTATGAATTATGCTGCGAACAGTTATTGCATCCGTGTGGTTGTGCAATTCCCGCTGGGTTTCCAGAAGCATACTGCAGTTCTGAAGCTTGGAAATAAAGTTTTTATCATGGCGATAGAAATGAACATCACACGGCTGGCACACAGGTGTGCAGTTTGGCGGTATTACGTTTACTGTGCACGACGGCTGACCCTCTCCATCTATAAACGTTGTCATATATTGTAGTATTAATTTGTCCACTCCAGGAATCCAATATTAGACAAAACTTATTATCAGGAACGTATGGTTTTAAAACATTCCCAAGAAATGTTCTGTAAATCGCATTCGTTAGTTTCCCGGATTTGGAGCAGATAATGAAAACATTTTTCAACGAGTCGGTTAAACGATTGACCTCTTCTATAACCCGAGGACAAAATGTAGCATTCTTTTCTAGTAAACGCAGGAAAACCTTAGGCAACACTTTTCCAGAGGCTGTGATGGCCTATTGCGCCGTGTACGAATGTGTTAGTATGTTGCTATTACCGACTGTGACAAGGGTTCTTTTTTCTCCCTTATGCCATAACGTGCGTCGAATATTCACCCGATACTCGCATCCTGTTTGATCAGCGTTCATCACGTAATCACGATTAAAACCGGTCATAAGTGACGCCGTTTGCGTGCTGAAAAGAGCCGCTACTTTCTGTATATGTTCTATATTTTGTACCTCCTTATGAGAGACGTATTTAGTGACGTGCCGTTAAGGAATTATATACTCCGATTTGAAATTTCTTGCCCAAGATATTGATGCAGCAAACGTAAAATCCTTGTTGGCTGTATATTGAAGCGCTGCACCTGCAGCCCACTCCTGAAATATTTTCGTTGTTACATTCTCGTTACGACAACGAGATTCGACAAATCGGTCGTATGTCCACTTATTTTATCGCCTTGTATTTGACGTATCTTGTCCCTCCTATAACGATATCACTTTCGCACAATTTCAAGTCCTTCTTCCTTTTCAGGGCTGTTGGTCCTCCATTCTTTTGCAGTGTTTGTAAGTTCCAATTTGGATGATTCCTGGCTGGCGTTACCGCCATTACTTTTACTTCAAGGGGTATAGCGCCGTAGTTCAATCGTTTAGTAACCGGTTCGTAATACTCATCGGGAACAGATGAAGCACATATTCCCAGTGACGTGGAGATTTCCAAAGTGTTATGACCATTTTGCGATTCACTAGTCGGGATATCTTCCACTGAATCACCTTCTGCTTCATGGTATGGTACTTCAGTATCAACAAAAGTCATTTCGTTCATCAGCTCCAAACATCGCTCGACGATAGCCGCTCCTATCAATCTGGAACGCCGAGAAACAGAACTGCCTGCTTCCGGTAATGCACTGATAATGCATCTGTCTTGCAACACTTTTACAAACCAAAACACAGCGTCAGTAACTTCCCGCTTGCCATCGTCTGTGACAGGCTCCCAACTATATATTACAGCGCTAGTCGAACGTTGCACATCCTCCATTATTCAGATTAAACACCTGGAAGATATGACACAACAAACAATAACTAGTTACTACGGCATAAACAGACTAGCTAATTACTACAAACCACATACAGTACTCGACATATGTTACTTACGGAAGAACACTGTATTCATCCACAAAACTTATTTCATTCGGTGCATTAACGATGGAAAAATCACTACATGTACTTTCGAGGTTCGCGGCAGCATAATGACGGAAAACATCTCTTTCTTATTGACCTCTATAAGGCTCGTGCTGAACACCTTCACTCTTCCAGGTTCACAACTATGATATGACGAAGAGGTAAACGGGACAACATAACTCTCCCCGCGTCCATTCTGTCCCGTGTCTCGCTGTAAACAAGCGTCGCGCGGTTGGCTATCTGTGATCCCTCGTGAGGAATTCGCAGCACTCTTACTCGGAGTTGTTTTCATGTGACAAGGCTTAAAAGTTTAATCCTTTACTAAATGACGGGGTTTGGGAAATTAGTTTGCCTGCCTAATTATTATCACTCCTCATTGATTTACTTACCTTATTAACCCTCCTATCCCTATCCAACACAAACGCTAAGAATAACATCCGCTATGTTTCTTCGAGATTCGAACGTGGGTTTGCCGTTTCCCACCCAGTTACCTTGGCCGTTGCGCTTGGGCGCTACGGGCGAAAAGCGTTTCCCATGTGGGTACAGAATCGACAGTTGTAAAAGATTTTTTCCTCGATTTCTGGAAATGTTTGCGTTTGCGGACCCCATACCTGATGATGAAAAATGTTCTATATGCAATTAGCTATCTATCCCTCCAATGCTGAGTCGATTGCTAGTCATAACCTTTAGGGGTGATTTTCTCAAAATTGCGGGGGTGTTGACCCAAAATATCTGAGACTCCTTCGTTTTAGGTTGTACGCAAGCGACCTGCCAAATTTGAGACGAATCGGTTGGCCGTGTCTGAGGCCTTCCCCTTGTGAGTTACCATATTGTGAATGCAACTCTTGGCTGCCTAACTTAACTCGCGAAAGTGTTTGTTGTCGGACCTTCTCAGAGGTCGATTCCTGGAGCACCGTCTCGATCAGTTGCTTGTTCTTTTAATTAACCTTTGCTTGTATTTGCAGTTTTACAGCAACTTTCTAAATATTTTATATAACTGCCGATCCTGGCGTGTAAGGCTTTCATCCGTGACTGTGGTCATTTGCTTTCAAAAAATAATTCCATATTTGTATTTTAGTAATAAGGTACCCGTGGTCTAGGGGTAGCGTCTTTGATTCATAATCAAAACGTCTTCGGTCCCGGGTTCGATCCCCGCCACTGCCTAAATTTGGATAAATAATCAGCATTGGCGGCCGAAGACTTCCGGCATAAGAAGTCAGCCTCATTCTGCCAACGGCCTTGTCAAAGAGGGCGGAGGAGCGGATAGAGGTTCAGGGCACTCTCTTTTCCCGGGGGTGGGAAATTGCCCCTAAAGGCGGAAGAATCAGCAATGATCAACGACATTGCAGAAGGCATGGGAACCACTGCATTAAAGACACGTAACGTGTATCCACAGGACATGTGGCCTGTAATTGAAGAAGTGTCATGATGATCTCTCCATTGGCAAAAGATTCCGGAATAGTCCCCCATTCGGATCTCCGGGAGGGGACTGCCAAGGGGGAGGTTACCATGAGAAAAGATTGAATAATCAACGAAAGGATAACGTTCTACGAGTCGGGGCGTGGAATGTCAGAAGCTTGAACGTGGTAGGGAAACTAGAAAATCTGAAAAGGGAAATGCAAAGGCTCAATCTAGATATAGTAGGGATCAGTGAAGTGAAGTGGAAGGAAGACAAGGATTTCTGGTCAGATGAGTATCGGGTAATATCAACAGCAGCAGAAAATGGTATAACAGGTGTAGGATTCGTTATGAATAGGAAGGTAGGGCGGAGGATGTGTTACTGAGAACAGTTCAGTGACCGGGTTGTTCTAATCAGAATCGACAGCAGACCAACACCGACAACGATAGTTCAGGTATACATGCCGACGTCGCACGCTGAAGATGAACAGATAGAGAAAGTGTATGAGGATATTGAAAGGGTGATGCAGTATGTAAAGGGGGACGAAAATCTAATAGACATGGGCGACTGGAATGCAGTTGTAGGGGAAGGAGTAGAAGAAATGGTTACAGGAGAATGTGGGCTTGGGACAAGGAATGAAAGAGGAGAAAGACTAATTGAGTTCTGTAACAAGTTTCAGCTAGTAACAGCGAATACATTGTTCAAGAATCAAAAGAGGAGGAGGTATACTTGGAAAAGGCCGGTAGATACGGGAAGATTTCACTTAGATTACAACATGGTCAGACAGAGATTCCGAAATCAGATACTGGATTTTAAGGCGTACCCAGGAGCAGATATATACTCAGATCACAATATAGTAGTAATGAAGAGTAGGCTGAAGTTCAAGACATTAGTCAGGAAGAATCAATACGCAAAGAAGTGGGATATGGAAGTACTGAGGAATGACGAGATACGTTTGAAGTTCTCTAACGCTATAGATACAGCAATAAGGAATAGCGCAGTAGGCAGTACAGTTGAAGAGGAATGGACATCTATAAAAAGGGCCAACACATAAGTTGGGAAGGAAAACATAGGTACAAAGAAGGTAGCTGCGAAGAAACCATGGGTAACAGAAGAAATACTTCAGTTGATTGATGAAAGGAGGAAGTACAAACATGTTCCGGGAAAATCAGGAATACAGAAATACAAGTCGCTGAGGAATGAAATAAATAGAAAGTGCAGGGAAGCTAAGACGAAATGGCTGCAGGAAAAATGTGAAGACATCGAAAAAGATATGATTGTCGGAAGGACAGACTCAGCATACAGGAAAGTCAAAACAGCCTTTGGTGACATTAAAAGCAACGGTGGTAACATCAAGAGTGCAACGGGAATTCCACTGTTAAATGCAGAGGAGAGAGCAGATAGGTGGAAAGAATACATTTAAAGCCTCTATGAGGGTGAAGATTTGTCTGATGTGATAGAAGAAGAAACAGGAGTCGATTTAGAAGAGATAGGGGATCCAGTATTACAATCGGAATTTAAAATAGCTTTGGAGGACTTACGGTCAAATAAGGCAGAAAGGATAGATAACATGCCATCAGAATTTCTAAAATCATTGGGGGAAGTGGCAACAAAACGACTATTCACATTGGTGTGTAGAATATATGAGTCTGGCGATATACCATCTCACTTTCGGAAAAGCATCATCCACACAATTCCGAAGACGGCAAGAGCTGACAAGTGCGAAAATTATCGCACAATTAGCTTAACAGCTCATGCATCGAAGCTGCTTACAAGACTAATATACAGAAGAATGGAAAAGAAAATTGAGAGTGCGCTAGGTGACGATCAGTTTGGGTTTAGGAAAAGTAAAGGGACGAGAGAGGCAATTCTGAAGTTACGGCTAATAATGAAAGCAAGGCTAAAGAAAAATCAAGACACTTTCATAGGATTTGTCGACCTGGAAAAAGCGTTCGACAATATAAAATGGTGCAAGCTGTTCGAGATTCTGAAAAAATTAGAGGTAAGCTATAGGGAGAGACGGGTTATATACAATATGTACAACAACGAAGAGGGAATAATAAGAGTGGACAATCATGAACGAAGTGCTCGTATTAAGAAGGGTGTAAGACAAGGCTGTAGCCTTTCGCCCCTAATCTTCAATCTGTACATCGAGGAAGGAATGATGGAAGTAAAAGAAAGGTTCAGGAGTGGAATTAAAATACAAGGTAAAAGGATATCAATGATACAATTCGCTGATGACATTGCTATCCTGAGTGAAAGTGAAGAAGAATTAAATGATCTGCTGAACGGAATGAACAGTCTAATGAGTACACAGTATGGTTTGAGAGTAAATCAGAGAAAGACGAAGGTAATGAGAAGTAGTAGAAATGGGAACAGCGAGAATGTAACATCAGGATTGATGGTCACGAAGTCAATGAAGTTAAGGAATTCTGCTACCTATGCAGTAAAATAACAAATGACGGACGGAGCAAGGGGGACATCAAAAGCAGACTCGCTATGGCAAAAAAGGCATTTCTGGCCAAGAGAAGTTTACTAATATCAAATACCGGCCTTAATTTGAGGAAGAAATTTCTGAGGATGTACGTCTGGAGTACAGCATTGTATGGTAGTGAAACATGGACTGTGGGAAAACCGGAACAGAAGAGAATCGAAGCATTTGAGATGTGGTACTATAGAAGAATGTTGAAAATTAGGTGGACTGATAAGGTAAGGAACGAGGAGGTTCTACTCAGAATCGTAGAGGAAAGGAATATGTGGAAAACACTGATAAAGAGAAGGGACAGGATGATAGGACATCTGCTAAGACATGAGGGAATGACTTCCATGGCACTAGAGGGAGCTGTAGAGGGCAAAAACTGTAGAGGAAGACAGAGATTGGAATACGTCAAGCAAATAATTGAGGACGTAGGTTGCAAGTGCTACTCTGAGATGAAGAGGTTAGCACAGGAAAGGAGTTCGTGGCGGGCCGCATCAAACCAGTCAATAGACTGATGACCAAAAAAGTAAGCCTTAAAGCCTTGTTTACTGCATTTCCTGGCGTCTGATACCTTCTGCTGTGTTTGTGGCCACTTACTTTTAATATTTCATTACCTGTAAGTTGTAACTGCAGCGATTTCTTAAACATTCTTAATTTATTGCCATTCTTGGGGTTTAAGGCCTTCAGCCGTGATCACATTGGCTAATTTTTTTCAAGCGTTATCTGTATTTGTATTTGATGATGATTTGCTAAATTGTAACGCACTGAAAACACTATTATTTACACAGTTCTTTATTCCTTCACTAATAACGTGTGGTTATTTTTTTTATTTATGGTTGAGTCTGGAATTACTGTTTTCAAAATAAATATGTGTAACTGTAAAAGGCAACCAATAGTAACTGATTACGGCCCTGTCCAAAATCGTAAACGAATCCTGCCTTCCCTTGACTACCAGGTCACAATATTGCAGTCACCTCTTTAAACGCTTGTAGCCCCTCCAAGTCAGACTGACAGAAATTTGATTTATGTTGATCTGTACAACTTAAGTTGAAATGCATCAGTTCCATGACAGAAAACATGATTTTCCTGTTGATAAATTATTACTCATTGTGCAACTCTCTAGAGAACAAGTAAATAAACTATGTTCATAACTCAGCCGAAAGAATACTTTTCCTTACGTTTGCCTATCTAAATAAATATTCCTTTCACTAAATATGTTGAAAGTTACAGGATAAAATACCTCATTTGAAACATCGTATATATTGATAACGAGGACTTGGTCTGTCCTAATTCTGATGGGCCTCTCATTATCGTGATTCGTAATTGGTACAGAGCTGTACTTGTAACGTGAAGCGTTTAATGTAAGACGTGGTGGGAGTTTTACAGTCCATGATGGTGTCTGGAGAATAAATAATCATGCAGGTGTGGAGTATCTTTCTTTTGTTGGTCTTGCCATCATATCATATCCCCCTCAGGAGACAGCGCCTTAACGAAACACTGTCCGTGTGGGCGAGGGGGTTTGTGTGATCCAATGAAGTGGAGGGCTATGCCGGCGGTGGTGTAACTACCAGCAGGGCCTCCCAAGCCGGACGGGTCTCCATAGATGATCCAGACAAATTGTGTCTCACAACATCCCGTCTAGTGTCCTGGCCTGTCCTGTCCTATCCTATTCTGTTCTGTCCCATCCTATACACTCCCTTCCTTTCCTTTTCCTCCCTGTGATTGTGTGGCAGGAGACACAGTCCCCTAATGTGGACAGCGGAAGATCCTTGGAAACCAGGACAACGTTGATGCACGTAGGCATTACTGCGAAGGGATGGATAGCGTTCTGTAGTCGTGGTGAAGACAAGCTATCTAGGGGGTAAGGCTCTGAAATGAAACCTAGGCAGGTGCCCAGGCCATGAGGTGGCAGCCCCACCAGGACACTCGGGGGCTGTGGGCTGACAACCCGCACCACCAAAAAACACATATCACAGAAACTAAAAGGAGAAACATCCGGATCGACCATAAGGATATATGACCTTTGGCCTGAAAATGAAGACCGGTATTGGTTTTTGGAATGTAAGGACGTTGAGAGAGGCAGGGAGGCTAAGACAGGTCGAAAAAGAGATGGAGAAATATCGACTAGATATATTAGGACTAAGTGAAATAAGGTGACCAGAATCTGGGGAATTCCAAACACAAAATGTGTGGAGTGCTGCTGTATGCGGGTCAGACAGGTGAGGACGCGATGTATAGGAATGGTGTAGGGCTCTTACTACCTAAAAGCATCATATCATATCGCGGAACCTGTTCAGTGAAATTACAAGCTCCATGATTACTATCTGTTCGTGCTACGCAACAGCCTCAGCAATGACACGTGTTTTATATTTTGCTAAACATGTGGGACTGCTAATCCTACGACGGCTGCTCGCAGCCTTTGTTCGCTTGGCAGAACCCCAAGTGCCCACAGTGACGGCCTCCGGCTTCCTTCGGGGCAATTACGCTCCAGTTGCGCCCCTCGACGGCTTCCTAGCGCCTCTTGATGGCCGCCAGTCGCGTGAAGTGCGTGGCCCGAGTGCTGTCGGCGTTTCCGCTTCCTCGCGCCTAATCTCTGTCGGCTCGAGGGATTCGGAGAACAGCGTCAGGAGGACCCGCAGAGCAGGGGCAAGTGGGGGCCGGTTCCTTACAGCACTGTCTCCAACACAAGCACATGCGCTTGTCTCTTTTCTGCGTAAAGTAAAGAGCAGCTTCACACACTTGTATTTGCGGTATAAGGAGACGATGTAACAGGCCACAACTCCTGATAAAAACGACATTTAACTGTTCCTCTTTTGCTGATGTTTACCTGTATGACATTTAAAATCTGGACTCTTCACACAGACGTTTCTCACAATAAAAACATTGTAGAGTGCGACATTTGGTAATGAAGTTCCCAATACAGTTTAGAAAAAATAAAGTTACGTTTGTGAGTCTGTATATACAAGTTGTTTCACTAAATGTGTTTGCCTCTGTAAGTTACGAAGTAATAGGCGATAGAAATATTTGTTACGGTAGGTCACCGTAAGAAACGTTACACTGTCTGCAGAGATATGAACATAATTTATTGTGTTATTATCCAGAGAGTTACAGCAAAAAGGTACATTTTTTTTAAATGGAGCAATAGTTGAAACTTCCTGACAGATTAAAACTGTGTGCCCGACCGAGACTCCAACTCGGGACCTTTGCCCTTCCCGGGCAAGTGCTCTACCAACTGAGCTACCGAAGCACGACTCACGCCCGCTACTCACAGCTGTACTTCTGCCAGTACTTCGTCTCCTACCTTCCAAACTTTACAGAAGCTCTCCTGCCAACCTTGCAGAACTAGCACTCCTGAAAGAAAGGATATGGCGGAGACATGGCTTAGCCACAGCCTGGGGGATGTTTCCAGAATGAGATTTTCACTCTGCAGCGGAGTGTGCGCTGATATGAAACTTCCTGCAAGGTTCGCAGGAGAGCTTCTGTAAAGTTTGTAAGGTGGGAGACGAGGTACTGGCAGAAGTAAAGCTGTGAGTACGGTGCCTGAGTCGTGCTTCGGTAGCTCAGTTGATAGAGCACTTGCCCGCGAAAGGCAAAGGTCCCGAGTTCGAGTCTCGGTCGGGCACACAGTTTTAATCTGCCAGGAAATTTCATATCAACGCACACTCCGCTGCAGAGTGAAAATCTCATTCTGGGAACAATAGTTGTTTCTATCATGCTCTGGAATCAGTAACACCAGCTGTGCATACATCAGTTTAAATTATATTCCTATCACCTTTAGTTTGGGAGCTACAACCCTTCAGAGTTTCAGGGGCAGATACCACACACGCTGAGCATAAAGCAATGCTCCTTCTAAATGTGGTGTGGCCGAGTTGTAACGTCGCTAGTGTTACGGAGCGAGAAGCTTCCTCGACGCGCTGTTAGGCTGCCGACTGTCGCCGCACACCCGACAGTTTGAGCCACACAAACAAACGGGGCTCAGTATACGGATGATGGCATACACGAACAACGAGTACGTTGACATGCTGCTGATGCTCGGCGAGTGCCGACACGATGCCAGTGAATCAGCCATGGCGTACACCGTGATATATTCTAGGCCAAGAGCTCCGGCAGCCATTATGTTCTTACATGGCGAACATCGAGTTCGGGAAACAGGCAGCTTGGTACTGCGCCACAGTAACAGACGAAGAAATGCAAGAGGTGAGGAGACGGAAGTGTTTGTTTTAGCTGCAGTACACCACGATCCTCATGTCAGCTTACGAGCCGTTGCTGCAGTCGCTGGTGTCAGTCTTACATCTGTGTGGCGTATAGTAAACGGCCACTGGTTTCACCCGTACCGCCTGTGACTGACCCAGGAGCTGCATGGGAACGATTTCCGTGTGAGAGTTACATTCTGTGAATGGGCCATGCGTAATTTCACGCTGAAGCCTTTACAAGGTGTTATGTTCTCTGATGAGTCCACATTCACAAATTATGGTGCAGTGAATCTCCATAACGTGCACTACTGGGCCGCAGACAATTGTCGGTGGGTACGACCTGTCGACCGTCAACGTAGGTGGTCTATTAATGTATGGTGTGGAGTCCTTGGGGATGAAGTCATCGGTCCAAACTACTTCCCATGTACACTGACATGTGAGTTATAGCGCGCGTTTATAGTCGACAGTTTGGGTGGTCTCCTTGAACATGTGTGTCTAAACACGAGAGTCCATATGTGGATGCAGCACGATGGTCACCCAGCCCATTCTGAGCGTGCTGTTGTAGAAGTAACAACAGAAGAAGTAACAACAGGTTTGCAGGAAGATGGTTGGGGCGCCATGGTCCTCATTCATGGTCCGCAAGGTCGCCCAATTTAACACCATTAGATTTCTTTTTTGGGGATATCTAAAGGAACGTGTTCATGTCACTGAGCCCACATCCCCAGATGATCCAAAACGGCGCATTGAGGACGCATGAGCTCTGTGACACCGGCGATGTTACATCTCGTCCACAGATCCTTCAGAAGGCGCATTGCATTGTGCATTCAGGAACTTGGACACACATTTGAACATCTCGTTTAGATCAACTTCCCACCCCCAGAACATCCATCACCCACCACATAGCCATGTATTAGGCACAGCGTGTGGTATCTGCCCCTGAAACTTTGAAGGGTTGCAGCTCCCAAACTAAAAGTGATAGGAATGTAATTTAAATTGGTGTATACACAGCTGGTGTTACTGATTCCAGTACATGATAGAAACAACTATTCTTCCATTTAAAAAATTGTATCTTTTTTAAAAAAAATTGTTTCTTTTTGCTGTAACTCTTTGGATAATAACACAATAAACTATGTTCATAGCTCCGCAGACAATGTAACGTTTCTTATGGTGACATACCGCAATAAATATTTTCGTCGCCTATTACTTCGTGACTTACAGAGGCAAACACATTTATTGAAACATCCTGTATAATACTTACTTGTCTACAGTCCTGGTATACACATTCCCAAGCCACAGTGAAAAGGTGCAGCCCATCTCCACTTCATCAACAAGTAAATGAAATCAGTGCTTCAAACTGCACTTCGAATTTTGCTCTTTTTCTGACGATTTATCTGACAGAAATTGATACATGTAAAAGAAATGATTCCCGGTAGATATTGTAGATATTAATGATCAGTTCATATATGGTAATTCACTTTATCAGAGGCCTAGTTCATTCTGTTTCGGCTCCTGTATCGACGTACTACAGTAAAGTGTCACCGGGATTTCAGTATGTACTAGGACTGCAAAATGTGCAGCGGCAAACAAACATAAAATAAAGTATGCAAATTTATTTTTTTGAGGTGATGATGAAATATTCATATGGTTCACTGTTAATATTATCATAACATTGATACTTTTTAAATGAAATGAAAATATCTGAACAGGTCAAATTTCGCAGATATGGCGTTTCTGAAAGCGTACAAAACATGACAAAAATTTTAATACCTGTACGTTAGAAAATCAGTAAGAACTATAAAACTGTCAAACGCAATTCTGTTTTTACTTTTACTTTCTTACAGTTCCTCATTATACATACGTTTCTTTTGCATATATTCTAGTTCTTATCCTTTGCATCTTAAGGCACACTCCACGTTACGAAACAAGTGTGAACTTTATAATCGAGAATCAAAAACTATTTTACTTTTATTTTCATACACCTTCTTACTTTTGCACATACACTCCTGGAAATTGAAATAAGAACACCGTGAATTCATTGTCCCAGGAAGGGGAAACTTTATTGACACATTCCTGGGCTCAGATACATCACATGATCACACTGACAGAACCACAGGCACATAGACACAGGCAACAGAGCATGCACAATGTCGGCACTAGTACAGTGTATATCCACCTTTCGCAGCAATGCAGGCTGCTATTCTCCCATGGAGACGATCGTAGAGATGCTGGATGTAGTCCTGTGGAACGGCTTGCCATGCCATTTCCACCTGGCGCCTCAGTTGGACCAGCGTTCGTGCTGGACGTGCAGACCGCGTGAGACGACGCTTCATCCAGTCCCAAACATGCTCAATGGGGGACAGATCCGGAGATCTTGCTGGCCACAGTAGTTGACTTACACCTTCTAGAGCACGTTGGGTGGCACGGGATACATGCGGACGTGCATTGTCCTGTTGGAACAGCAAGTTCCCTTGCCGGTCTAGGAATGGTAGAACGATGGGTTCGATGACGGTTTGGATGTACCGTGCACTATTCAGTGTCCCCTCGACGATCACCAGTGGTGTACGGCCAGTGTAGGAGATCGCTCCCCACACCATGATGCCGGGTGTTGGCCCTGTGTGCCTCGGTCGTATGCAGTCCTGATTGTGGCGCTCACCTGCACGGCGCCAAACACGCATACGACCATCATTGGCACCAAGGCAGAAGCGACTCTCATCGCTGAAGACGACACGTCTCCATTCGTCCCTACATTCACGCCTGTCGCGACACCACTGGAGGCGGGCTGCACGATGTTGGGGCGTGAGCGGAAGACGGCCTAACGGTGTGCGGGACCGTAGCTCAGCTTCATGGAGACGGTTGCGAATGATACTCGCCGATACCCCAGGAGCAACAGTGTCCCTAATTTGCTGGGAAGTGGCGGTGCGGTCCCCTACGGCACTGCGTAGGATCCTACGGTCTTGGCGTGCATCCGTGCGTCGCTGCGGTCCGGTCCCAGGTCGACGGGCACGTGCACCTTCCGCCGACCACTGGCGACATCGATGTACTGTGGAGACTTCACGCCCCACGTGTTGAGCAATTCGGCGGTACGTCCACCCGGCCTCCCGCATGCCCACTATACGCCCTCGCTCAAAGTCCGTCAACTGCACATACGGTTCACGTCCACGCTGTCGCGGCATGCTACCAGTGTTAAAGACTGCGATGGAGCTCCGTATGCCACGGCAAACTGGCTGACGCTGACGGCGGCGGTGCACAAATGCTGCGCAGCTAGCGCCATTCGACGGCCAACACCGCGGTTCCTGGTGTGTCCGCTGTGCCGTGCGTGTGATCATTGCTTGTACAGCCCTCTCGCAGTGTCCGGAGCAAGTATGGTGGGTCTGACACACCGGTGTCAATGTGTTCTTTTTTCCATTTCCAGGAGTGTATTTTAGTTCTTATCCTTGTCTATATACTGCCAGACTCTTTTACATTATTTCTGCTGCTTTAAACTTACAGGAATATTTTACGTTGTTGCTATCGCTTTCTATTTATTAGTGTATTTTTATTTGTATCTACTACACACCACACCATTTATGTTCTGAAATTAAACATTTAATTGTATTTTTATTATATTGCATTGTCTGTTGTATGTAGTTATTAAATGGTTGAACCTTACATTCAACTTCACATTTGACTCTTCACCATAAACGTTTCATTTTTACGATCTGTCGCCACTCTCTCCGCCAGTGCCAAGCGTCTAATAGTTGCTTTTTATATGTCTAGTAGGCCAAAACGCTGCTATGTTCACTGGCTTCTTTTAATTAAGATGGTATTTTCTGGTGTTGTAAGCTTATTTCGCCATTGTCAAGCTATTTCCATAGCGCATCGGTAACGCACATCCCAAAGACGTTAGGGCTTACATGCGGTTCCTCTTCGTCGAAATGTCTTGGTTTAAACTAGTCTAGGGATTGAACCGCACGTGTCGCATTACACGCCCTAAATTAGACACTTGTGACCCATCTGGTTAAATAGTCTGGCTCAAGGCAAGTTCGCAAAATAACATATAATAACAGTAATGATAATATCGGGAACTAAATCAACGACCCATAGATGAAGCAGACCACACAGCTGCAATTTGATTAGAATAATGTTTATTCAGAAAGAAAACTACTAGCGAAAGCGGTCGTATTTAGAATTTCTACTGCAGTCGAGCGCATATCATTTGACATAGGCCGATCATTCACGATCTCATCGTGAAACACAAGTCCGATACTTCACACGAAAGAGTTCACAATATGCGCGCGGCTGCTCCCCGCTCAGAGACTAAGTCCCGCGATACCACACAACGCGAAATTTTCTACGTCATTTCACTTCCTAGCTGCCTAAAGACCGACCGTCGGCTTTTGCTTCTGCATCCGAACTGTACCCTTTCGTGTCTCCAGCTGAACTGTCCTCTTTGGTGTCTAGACTAGGACGGCCCTCTGCCCGTCTCCGACCGCATTTCCCGTTCGCCGAACGTCTTCGCTCAACTAACTAGCGCAGTTCCCTTTCCTGAAACCGTCCAGCTGATTGGCTACAGCTTATTGTACATTATTTTACATTTTAACATATTTAAATAATCAAAGCTTGACCACTTTCAGGTTATAAATAAAGCAACAATAATATCCACTACATCACAAAAGTTAAATTCTTTTACATAAAACCAATGCAATTTACTTCTTAGCTTTGAGGGCTACGGCCAGTAGCCCTGCACCAATATGCTTTTTGAAAAATAAAAAAGAACAAAAGTAGCTATTATGCACTAAACTTTACAACATTCTATTACCTAGTCATTCAATAAGGTGTCATGCTATCATCGTTCAAGTGTTCTGTGTGGAGGAAATGATGATCTGATGCTTAACTGAAAATACTGATAATTTAAATTAACTACATCTTCTAAACAAATAAAGTTACAGAGTTGATATTTACAACATTTCTCAATTTAATGATGCGCTTCTATATGAAATGTCGATCGTTAAGTTCGACCAAAGCGTTCAGATTTTAGCATTCAGGTCTTTGTTACAAAACTTGTTAATTTCACTTTAACAGCAAATCGTAAACTATTATAGGTATAATCAGTATTCAAGTTTTATTGGGATCACTACGAAAATTTATGGTGAATGGCAGATTAAAATTACTGTGGCTTGATTCCCTGCACTACTACAGAATTAAATAGTTTTCATAAATGTTTCCCTTTATCCGATCTTAGGTTCGCCATATTTAACACTGCTGCGTCTCCTTGGCCGCAAAAGCCTTCTACTGGGTTTCCCTATGACTTAGGTTCTCGTCTGTTTCACTCGCACACTACAGCTCTTAGGCCTCAATAGACAATAGACGCCTGTGAGTTTCCCCATATCATGGTGAATCTGCGCCTTATGTGGCATCCGGTGCTGGACGTCAGGGTTCATTTCAAAATTCCTGATGGCTGACTCTTTCGGTCATGTACTTAAACGAGAGCACTGTGCTCCTTAACTCACAACTGTCAGTGCCTAATACCTTGTATTCCTATGTATCGCAGGTGTAGTACGATTAATTTATAATTCTCTAGATATGTAATGTCTCAGCAGTGGAATTTGTTGCTGAGCAATATTCACTGAGATCTGTTCAATATTTTCTCTAAGTTTGACAGCTCCAACGCATATAACGTCGTTCAGTTACCTCTCAAATAAGGATAACACACATTATTCATTAATTCAGTTAATGACTGTATACCTTCTATCAATGCTGTTACTCAGTTCGCTTAATGACTATGCATCCTGTATTTAGCTGCCTCCACATTCTTACTTCACAGTTTACATGTGCTGTCCAGACCACTTCGTTTACATTGGGCATTCTGGTGCCCTTTCTTAGATTTTGTGACGAAGTCACGCCCTTTATCATGTTATCTAGCCTCCCCTCTTTCCCTCCCCTGCCAATCTCATCGTAGTGTTATATCACTTTTGAATGTTTATTCCGCAGTACAGAATTGTCTATTAATGTTTATGACCCTACATATTCCATTTTTACTTTGTTTGGTTAACAGTTTTGTTTTTGTGTGATTTAATTTCACTGTAAAGTAAATGTTATAGAGCGATTAAAATTACTTGATAGTTGACAATATACACGTTGTAGCTGATTCCCTCCAATCAGAACACTTAACATCATTTGAAACACGTATGTACTCAGTGGCAGCGATGGCGAGGCATGACAGAATCTCTGACCAGAGACTTATTTATCGTTGCTAGTCTGCGCTTGACCGCGCGAGAGTTCAGTTGAGTTGCGAGACAGTTGTTGTACGTAGCGAGTCGCGAGAGCATGTAGTTCGTCTGTGCTAGTAGCGCGCAAGAGACAGTCGGAGCTGTGTGCGAGGAATCGGCGGGCGTCGACATGGGTCTCTGGTCAATATTCGGGATGAGGTATATTTTTTAAATAAGGTAATGAAGCAGCACTGCGCACATCTGATAATGTAATGTATGTTAACTATAATTAATTTGTTCAAGAATTGCCCAAATAGTAATTTTGTTCTCAAAACAATCCTTTTAAGAAAATAATCATTACAGTTGAAACAATATTTCCTTTGCTTTTCCTCCCAGAATCAATTTAGCAGGTTGATCTTAACGTTAATTTTGTAGCGACTTAACATTTTTCAAATTTTTATTATCATTGAGTTTTATAACTCTGGAGAGTTTACATTTGGGCCATTATTATTCTTTAATTTTGCAACTAGGTTACGCTTGGCTCATTTATTATTATTCAGTTTTGTGGGAGGTTACGATTTCACTATTATTGACATATATTATTTACACGGAGAGGTTACAGTTAGCTCTATGATCATTTACATTTAAATATTATCTTTTCATTTTTTGCGGGGAGGTAACACTTGGCGACATCCGGTCCAGGATCGTATTTCGTTGAGAATCTTCTGAGAAGTAGTCAGATATTTGCTCTTATTTACTTAATATAATTAGCATTTGGCGCAACGCTTTTACTAATTTTATGACTTTCTTTCCTCAGATCATCGGCAATTCGTTGCTCTGTTGTATTTGTGTTTGTTGCTTTTTGGATTGTGCTTATTTCTTTTGTGAATAATTGTGACTATTGTAAAAATGCCGCGAAAGACTGAGAATAGTGTATCACGAGGTATTATGAACGAAATAACCGAATTAAATAACTTCAGCGATGGTACTTGTGACACGCAGTGCAACGATGACAATCCTGCGTTCACTGACAATCAGTGCGTTCCAACCACTAATGATGATTTTATCTTGCTGATGAACAAACGAACTCAATTGTCTCCTCTGTTAATTTGATGACAATTGATGACGCGGGGCGCCCTATTGTAATGAGCGCTGCCCAGCTTAACACACCCGGTTTGGAAAATTCAAATAACGTACAGACAAATTCTTCTAATGAAAATGGACAGTGTACTGAAAGTACGACGGATCCATTTAATTCCGAAATAGTGACCGACAGTGTACATTTGACTGGCAAACCTTTTTGTAAATTACAGAATGACCAAATGGTCATACAAAACGCGACAATTGCAGATACACCAACAAACAGTACAGAGAATAGAGCTGGTAATATTGACTTTGAACAAATTATGGCAAGATTGCTACAACAACAATTTAGTGAAAATTTCAAACAACTTAATGAAGATTACAAACAACTTAATGAAAAACTAGACAAAAATCCGAAACAACAGAGTGAAGATAACGAAAATCTCAAACAACACTTTAATGAAAAATTAGACAACAATTCCAGACAGCTTAGTGAACAAATTAGAGACGTTGCCGCGCAATGTCATGATACTAAGGAACAGTTGCGCGAGGAAATTGAGGCTTGTTCAAGAAAAAGTAGCGAAGAAATTAGGTCTGTTGCTCAGGAATTAAGGGATATGCAAACAGCTGCAACACATACACTTAGAGACGAAATTAGCGGAGTCGCTAAACAATGCTCTGAATAAGCTACACAATTACGCGACGAGTTTAAAGCAATGACAGCAGAACTTTCGCGGACAATGGACGCAAAGTTAGACGTGAAATTCGAATAACAGAACACTCAAATTGACGAGCGCTTTAATCAGCACATACAAAACAGTGATACGCGTTTCCGCAAATTTATTCAGGATCAAAATAAAGTAAAACGTCAAGTCATGGAAACAATCACTGCTCAGAGACAAGAAGACAAACGTAAAATGTTTGCGAAAGCAAAAACATATGTAGACAACAATATTGCTACAGTTTCGGGCAAAATTAATACCATCGAACAGTTGAACACCGAATTACGTGATGAGATTTCTGACCTTAAATCAAAAACAGATACACACTCAGTAGATTTTCAAACAGTGACCGACAGACTCGAACAATTAGAACTAACACGGGATTCCGATGTCGTCAAAGCTGACGTTAAAAAACTGAGCGAAACCACACGTAAATTACAAAAACAGATTAATGCCTCTGACACTAAAACCGATGATCAGGTAAAAATACTGACTGAAAAATATGATGAACTGGCCAGTCGTATTGACGTTATTGAAAGTAATAATGACAGCAAATCAGACTATACCTCACCGGTTTCATTTAACCAGACACCTGAATTCCAAAATTTACAGCAGACAATTAGTGAGATCGATTCGTCTAATAACTCATTAAGTAGAAAATTGTCATGTTTACAGCAAGAGGTAACAGAGATAAAAAATGTTTCTGGGTTTAACACATCACAGCAGACGCCACTTTGTGAACATTTGTCAGACTCACGCAGCGCGTATAATTTGGGTAATCTGCAGAGAGTATGGGACTTAGATTCCGAACAGACAGAGACAAATAGATCCTCCTACAATCCTGAACCTGTTCCATCATACAGAGACGATAATTTTGATTACAAACATTTTCTGTCAGTGAGAAAATTTAAAGTGTTCAAAAATGACAGAACACAGATTGGATACAACAGTTTAGCTTTGCTTTTCCACCGACTTGGCCCGTAACACACAAACTTGAATTTATTTGCAGTTTTTTGGAAGGCGAACCGGCAACTCGTATGAGACCGATCGCGAGACAATGTTACTCGGCACAGGAATTTCAGAATGCTTTTCTGTCAGCGTACTGGTCGAAGACGACACAGCGCAGAATCAAAGATCAATTAATTAGTTTACCAAATTATGAGAACTCCAATTTTTCCACTGTCACACAATTTTTTGAACACATGGTGCAACAAAACCAGTACCTAAGTGAACCATACAGTGAATCTGCTCTTATTCAATTATGTATCTCTAAATTACCACGATCATTAAGAGTGTCACTTCTAACGGGTCAGCAAAAAGAAAACATTTCGGCATTCAGAGATCTGTTGCAGCTTTTGGAAGTACAGCAATCTGATTATTCCTTTGTAAACAAAAATTTTTCACATAATAATCAAGGTCAGCAAACTTACAGTAATTATGATCAACCACGTAATTTCAATAGTAAAAGTAACAGACGCTTTAGGAACGACAACCACCAGAACTTTAATAGCAGACAAAATTTTGATTATCAATATCGTCAAAATTTTCAGCGACAGGAACCACATTTTAGTAACAATAGAAGTTTTTCACAACAACAGCACTAAAACCAGTCGGTTAGCATACCTAACCAACAATGTAATGCACAAGGTCAACATAACATTAATGTTTCGCCGCGTGGACGTATAGTCCCTGGTACAACAAATAGTAACGCACGGCAGCAAAGAAACAACTACATACAGAAAACGCAGTATTTCAATTCCTATCGCAATGCACCGTATAGGAATGACTATTACGACGGACGTAAAATTAATGAGGACAATTTTCAGCGTACATCTAACAACAGTCGGTCATACCAACAGCAAAATCATCCGCAAGAACATATTCTCATGAATGAACCCGACAGTAGGTATCATCCAGAGCGTAATACGTCTGGAAGAAGTAATAGAACAGTTCAAATAGTGGAAATGCCACAGAATCCTCCTGATAATAATAACACATCAGATAGAATCTGACTAGATACTGTACAGATCGCATCTTCGAGTAACACAAGCACTACTTTAGACACGCAGAATGTTGTTCACGAAAATGTAATTACTTTTGATGATATCAGAGACACTCTTGTTCAGAAAACTATTTCACATCCTGTCATCGAAATTAAAATTGGTTCATCGAAATTTTCAGCAGTAATCGATTCTGGATCATCTATGTCAGTTATAAAAGAGGAGACTTTCAACGAGTGTAATAAAGAGAATATCTATCCTACATTACCATTAGGCAAAACGAAAGTAAAAGGAGCAGTATCGAGTAAAGGAGTAGACGTTAAATTACAGACACATTTATGATTTTGTATTGCAGGTCATACTTTTCACTCAAATTTTTGGATTGTTCCTTTATTGACAACAGACGTTATTTTAGGTACGAATTTTCTCGTACAACACGACGCAGTGGTTGATTTTCAGAATTCCTATTTAATGTTGAAGGACGAATATGTACAATTGGCTTTAGAATTTCAGCACTCATTATCTGCAGAAGAAGAAACAATTAATTGTACAGAGGTCATTTCCGTATCAGGTAACATAGACTGTAATTCCACATTGTTCACTGATACGTACGTACATAACTATAATACTCCAGACGAAGCTGACTACGACGTAATGCAAATGATTTCTGATAAAGTTAAACAAAGCAGTGCAAATACAGACGACGAACGCACGCAACTACACAAAATTCTTTTACAGCAAGCTCCAGTTTTTGACAACATTCCTGGTACTATGTCCGGATTTATGAATGAATTTCAAGTCAAACAGCACGATACATTTAAAGCTAAACATTATCCCATTCCATATATCCATAGAGAACAAGTTAAAAAAGAATTGCAGGATATGCTTGAACAAGCAATTATTGAACCAGCAGTTAGTCCGTACATAAACCCGCTACATATTGTTAAGAAAAAAGATGGGTCACTTCGCCTTGTACTTGATTCACGTCACATTAATGACATTATTACTAATGAAACAGATCGACCACAGACACTAGAGGAACTTTTACAGAAATTTCATGGTACTGCTATATATTCTACATTAGATTTGAAATCGGGATTTTGGCAAATGCAACTTCATCCGAATTGCAGAAAATATACAGCTTTTCTCTGTTTTGGCGACTGTTATCAATTTTGTAAATTACCATTCGGTTTAACGATTTCTTCTGCAGCTTTTATTCGCCGGTTAAACACAATAATTCCGACAGAACTTAAAGACAGAATTCCGACGTACGTAGACGACATTCTTATCGCAGAAGCTAACTGGACTGAACACAATCTGATTCTAGAACAACTGTTGCAAACTTTTCATGCACAAGGACTTACAGTTAATCTTAGTAAATCGCACTTTGGCAATACTTCTATAAAATTTCTTGGACACGTTATTTCAGCAGAAGGCATTGCGCCTGATCCGGAAAAACTTCAAGCTCTACGTGATATTACTGTTCCTACGACGAAGAAACAACTACGCAGTTTTTTGGGCTTAATTAACTTTTTTCGTAAATTTATTCATCATTCTGCTTTAGACACACGTATATTATGCCAATTAACAGGTAAAAACACTATTTGGTCTTGGGATAAGCAAGCACATTCTGAATTTATGAACCTGAAACATGCTTTGTTGAATGCACCACTTTTATCGCACCCAGATCTTACCAGAAATTTTTCCATTGCCACCGACAGTTCCAATACCGCTTTAGGCGTACACATTTTTCAGGAAATTGAAGAAGATGGCTCTACAGTAATTAGAAATATCGCATTCTATCACCTGCAGAACGAAATTATTCCATTACAGAATTGGAAACATTATGTGTTGTTTGGGCTTTCACGAGATTTAGACATTTTCCTTATGGCAGACATACCACCGTCTACACAGACCACAGACCACAGAGCGATACAATTTTTACTTTCAGCTAAATTCACTCACGATAGATTAAGCAGATGGAAACTTTACTTACAGGAATTTAATTTTACAATTGTTCACATTCCCGGCACACAAAATGTTATAGCAGACGCACTATCTCGTTCTCTCAGCAACAATCAGCAAGACGTCGCAACCAACTTCTGCAAAGCAAATTTCAGTGTCATGTACATTCAGCAAGTTGCATTTGAAAATTTTATTTCATCGTCATTACAGGACATAGCAAAAGAGCAAAATAAAGACAACGTGTGGAAAGAAATTAAACACCTTTGGCAAGATAAGAATAATGTTACGATTAGAAACCATTACACTGTACGCAATGACATTCTATTTCGCCGCTCTCATCCTGACACCAACAATTGGTTACTATGCATTCCTAACGAACTGGTTAACAAATTAATATGGTATACTCATTTAAGTTATGCGCATTACGGAGCCAGAAAATGTTTTCTTATACTGAGACAGAACTGTTATTTTACCAACATGGAGAAACGTATACGACGAGATTTAGCGTCATGTAAAATTTGCCAGAAAGCTAAGTCAGACACGACTTCACATATTCCCCCATTATATCCCATTGTACCTGTTAAATTGAGACATATGGCCGCTGTAGGCATTTTTGGTCCGATTCCCAGAACTAATAGAGGTTTTTGCTAAATCTTTGTCGCTGTTGAACTCACTTCAAAATTTGTTACTTTCACTCCGTTACGCAAAGCTACTGCTAAAACTGTTTCGAAAGCATTTGTAAAACATTTTCTATCTCATGTAGGGCATGTGATGAAAGTAATTTCTGACAATGTATCACAATTTCGTTCTGCTATATGGACATGCATGTTACGAGCTAGAAACATTTCTCCGATCTATATATCCAAGTACCATGCTTCTTCGAACCCCTGTGAACGATTAATGAAAGAAATTGGTAAACTGTGTAGAATATACTGCCACAAAAGACATATTTATTGGGACACACACATATTCTCATTCCAAGATGTAATTAATTCCATTCCAAATGAATCCACTATGCTATCTCCGTCTGTTATACTGAAAAACGTTGAACCACCAAACAAAATTACAGAATTAGTAAATTTTCCTACATCTCGTCGACTACGACACCGTGAAATAATTGACATTGCACTGAACAACATCAAACGTGCCGCAGAGCGCCGAATAAGACAGCAAAAACAGGTTTGTACACGCCGAGACTTTCACATTGGACAGAAGATATTAATACGTACACACTATTTATCCAGCAGAATAAAAGTTAAGTAGAGTAAATTTGAACTCCTATACGCAGGTCCATATCGGATTCGCAGCATTCCTCACCCCAATGTAGTACATGTCGAAACTCTGAGAACCAGAAAAAGTAAAGGCAACCCTTTATTGAATGAAGACACTTCATGATTTAACATGCTATGATGCCATTTACACATTTTATGACTATTTATGCAATTATACTCACATGACTACTTATTGATGATTATCGTATTTTTTCTTGGCAAGTGCCCGGCAAGGTAAGGTTAGCAGGTCGCTCTTCTTGTCATTACACATCAGACCGTGCATATTTTTCCAGATGAACTTACACATTTTATGACCGCTTATGCAATCATATTTATGTGACTACTTACTGATGATTATCGTATTTTTTCTTGGCAAGTGCCCGGCAAGGTAAGGTTAGTAGGTCGCTCTTCTTGTAGTTTCATAACAGACTGTGCACTTTTTTTTGAGAAACTTACGTATCTTATGAATAACTATGCAATGTTATCTAGTGACATATTAATTTTTATTAAATGTTCTCTGCATTAAAGTCTTTAATTCTCGCCTCTATTAACCACACAACATATAAGCTGAACACAACAAACGTCACATTTTGTCACTCTTATGATTGTTTCATGTTTTGTTCGTATGCACTATGAAGTGGTTAAGATATAGCATACACCAGTTGACTTTGACATTTTTTGCCCTATGATATCTCAACATCGTGACTGTTTCACATTTTTTTTTTTCCCCATCTGAACACTGTCAATGTCTTTGACATATTACGTTTTATGTCATGTTATGCTGTATTCTTAATTATATTACCATAAACCAGTCATTATTTAGTGAGTATATGATGTAAATGCACGACATTAATCTTTGTTCATCATTTTCAGAAAGAAATAACGTGTAAAGGAAATAAATTAAACAGAAATGAGAATTTCACCTACGGAATAAACGAAAGAAGATGCAAAAATCTTATGAGGAAGAGTAAATGGACCAGACTTAACAAGCATTAACAAGAATATACAATACACATCGTAGAATAGCAGTCTTAACTAGTTTTTTCTTTCAGAATACGAAGCGATTGATGCAGGCTGTCAGACAGAACTACACATCTTAGTTTTAGTGATGGAATATGCTAGAGATAAGGAATAGTTATGTAATGAGTAATGAAGTGATTTTTTTTTGCAGATGATAATGAATGCTGATGAATAATGATGAAGAATATGCTACTATGGATAATGAAGTTTTCCTTTACAGGTGATGATAATAATGGAGTTATGATAATATAAGTAATGAAGTGATGGATAATGAAGTTTTTTTCTTTACAGATGAGGATATTGTTGAAGTTATGTATTTATGCTATGTAGTTATTTAAGTATTTGTTGCAGTTCGCTTTGACAGCAGGTGTTATATTGCATAGTATAATGACGGAAGGTTCTGGAAAGGACAGCTATGGAACACATTTTATACACATTTCGCTACCTGTTAATTCGAAGTTCACTACTTTTCAGAATAAAATGCATTTCTTCTTTCAGATTAATAATCCATTTTTTGTATTTTTTCAGGAGAAATTATTTATGAAATTAATGTGCTATAAGCAGTTGTTCATTAAATCTATGTCATCTATGAATGTGATTACATATACTCTACTTGTTTCATAATCTTGCCACAGCTGACTTATGACGAATGACATTACACATTTTCATTTACAGGAACAACCCAGAAGCAAAGTTTTTCTTTTTCTCTTGTTGCTTTCCCCTATAATTACCCAACTCAATGCATTGTTAACAAAAAAATGTATTACCAGTCCCAAATAATGATACCAGTTTAAGAGAGTTCTGAGTAATGCTGATCAGCTATGAATAATATGTCACTTGAAAAATAAATACTACTAATTACTGTGTAGAGATGACCAATGCTTTGTAACTGGAAAGAACTACTAATAATGCTTTGTAACTAGGAAAATACTACTAATTACTGTATAGAGATGACCAATGATTTGTAACTAGAAAGAACTACTAATAACGCTTTGTAACTAGGAAAATACTACTAATTAATACTGCTTTGTAACTGAGAAATGATGACTGTATTGGGATGACCAATGGTTGAGTATCAACGTTATTATTGACTACCTCCTGTTTTAAGTAATGACTTCTGATGATTTGTAATTAGAGAATGGGTGCAAATATTCTATGTAAAACAATTAATGAACATTTTTCTGTAATACTACATACATGGTACAGAAATGTTCAATAACTGGGCTATGAATGCCGCAAACTACTAATGTAATTCCTAATGAAGACTAGTATGTGACTTAATGTCCTTCACCTTCTGACCTCACTACCCTGAATTACTGCAATATCCATTTGTCCTGTACATCCTCCTGATCATGGAGCACTATATTTGGTTTTTGCACTAATTCTACGTTGGTGTGCCTAGTAAGAGCGTGGTGTTGACACGACATGCTGTCCACCACCGTGAGCGATGGAGACATTATGGTCAAACTGTTTGGTGTACCTAATGTACTGCCAAAATGAAAACATGGAATATTACAACGACCTTTCAGTGTCTTGGCTACGCTGATAAATACTTCTGGGAAAAGAACTTCAAATTGTCTCACTTGATGTTGTACTTCTGTGGAAAGATATGGACTTTCAGTGCAGCTGCGTGCAACCTAAAGTGCTACAACCATGATGCAATCCTTCCCTTTCCTATCCTAATTCTTGTAACATAATGAAAATCATTTTATGGTAACATCATTTATATTCATGGCCTATACCTTTTTTTCGATTTGCTGAACTGCAGTACATGTGCACTTATGTCATTTATCAACATGATTTTTTGCCATTATGTTTATTTCTTGTGAAAATGCTAAAGAGTTTTTCAGTGCGTGTGCACTTATGTCATATGTTCTGTACTCATTGTATATATATTTTTTGTCATTGTCTGAAATGTTTTGTACTTGGTTCATGTGCACCACATTTAATTCATGTTCTACATCTGAATATTCTTTGAATTGTAAAGTTAATTAGTTGAGAAAAAATTTGTTGCTCATGGCAAGTCCAAATGACTCACCATCGCTGCCAAATTTTTGCCCCCCCCCCCCCCCCCCCCCCCCAGTGGAGGGTTATGAAACACGTATGTACTCAGTAGCAGCGATGGCGAGGCATGACAGAATCTCTGACCAGAGAGTTATTTATCGTTGCTAGTCTGCGCTTGACCGCGCGAGAGTTCAGTTCAGTTGCGAGACAGTTGTTGTACGTAGCGAGTCGCGAGAGCATGTAGTTCGTCTGTGCTAGTAGCGCGCAAGAGACAGTCGGAGCTGTGTGCGAGGAGTCGGCAGGCGTCGACATGGGTCTCTGGTCAAGATTCGGGATGAGGTATATTTTTAAATAAGGTAATGAAGCAGCATTGCGCACATCTGACAATATAATGTATGTTAACTATAATTAATTTGTTCAAGAATTGCCCAAATAATAATTTTGTTCTCAAAACAATCCTTTTAAGAAAATAATCATTACAGTTGAAACAATATTTCCTTTGCTTTTCCTCCCAGAATCAATTTAGCAGGTTGATCTTAACGTTAATTTTGTAGCGACTTAACATTTTTCAAATTTTTATTATCATTGAGTTTTATAACTCTGGAGAGTTTACATTTGGGCCATTATTATTCTTTAATTTTGCAACCAGGTTACGCTTGGCTCATTTATTATTATTCAGTTTTGTGGGAGGTTACGATTTCACTATTGACATATATTATTTACACGGAGAGGTTACAGTTAGCTCTATGACCATTTACATTTGAATATTATCTTTTCATTTTTTGCGGGGAGGTTACACATTCCTGAACCGTTCACCATTGCCAAACTGCCACAACAGTCAGCTCACTTTCAGTTCCTTGCCTGACATCCTCTCTTCCACACACACACACACACACACACACACACACACACACACACACACACACACACATATACATGAAAGCTCTATTGTCTCATCTTCAGTGTATTACTTTTGTCTTTGTTTTTGTCATACTGTACTGTCTAATCGTCAATAAATTTCATCGCGGTCTTTGTAATATATTACAGAGGAATGAGATAAAATGGAACAAAAAATATTCTAGATATAAAATTAATTACATTTCAAAGGAAGCTAAACGCACAGTTGGTTGACTGTTCCTATTTCCATAAGACAAGTAATATTCAAAGTTTAAATTGGACGATGTTTATTACATTCAGTGTTTTTTACATTCTTCGTTTCTTACTTTAAGTATCTTATATTTTTTAAAAGTAAAAAAATAGTCTAGTATCATTACAACCAGTTTGTTATACTGAAACAGAATCATCTTTTGTGTTATTGTACGCAGCAGAGATGTATGAATTTAATATACATTCTATTTCATATTCAACACTTTTTAGAATTTCATCTATTTTAAATACATGTGGGTTGTTACAATTTGCGGAAATATTTGAGATATCTCCACCACATGACCAAGTTTTGGCAACATCTTAATGACACATAACTGCATTTTGTTGGCAAACTCCAAACAACATGAATAACATTTGGTTAATATAACAATCAACCAGTTTTTCGTACTGTAACAGAATCACTTCAGTCTAACAAATACATTTATAATCATCATACAATTCAAAAGCAACCAAGTATTCAGAATCTGTTAAGTATTCTTTCTGAAGCGGCTGTATTATATTCACATTCACTTCTGAAAAAGCATGTCACTCTGAAGCAAATCCAGTGACTGAGTGTGAGAACTAAACACTTATACACACATCCGTAACAATTTTCTTTAAGATAGTGAACATTACTATCTACTGAGTGAGTGTCTATGAATAGGACCTAACAATTTTATGTACACACTTTTCTACTAGAGACATACGAAAAAAGTGCAGTACTTCACACCACTAATTTCGAAATCAGCTGTACTCATGATGTTCCATTTCCAACTAAATATTCACAGCCGGGCGGTGTGCCCGAGCGGTTCTAGGCGCTTCACTCTGGAACCGCGCGACCGCTATGGTCTCAGGTTCGAATCCTGCCTCGGGCATGGATGTGTGAGATGTCCTTAGGTTAGTTAGGTTTAAGTAGTTCTAAGTTCTAGGGGACTGATGACCTCAGATGTTAAGTCCCATAGTGCTCAGAGCCATTTGAACCATTTTATACACCAAGTGCGGCTTTTGAGAAAATCGTGTTCGTTTTTGCTGATAGCAGAGAGCCTTGATGGTGGACATACAATGCATTCTTTCACATAACACGAAGCGTCTTGTTCTCAATATTTCAATGACAAAAGTTTCTCTACACATATTGAGCGTCCAGCATTACTCAGATGTTTCAATTTTTGTAACATCGAAATAGAACAATTCCTGATTTTTGAATTATATCACGTAACTGATCAACAAAATAAAAAAATTGTGTTAGTCACATGCAGTGGAATCCAGTACCTTGCTCAGTCGCTGTTATGAATTAGTTACGAAACATTCAATCAAACTAATACATGCACGACGTAACTCGCAGTTTTCAGTGTTTAACAGTGTGATCAAATATATAGAGGTGCTCTTTTTGTGACATATTCAACCAGAAAAATATTTAAAGGATGTAAATTTCAGAGCAGTCGAAAATATCATCATGCTTTTATTTTATTTTATTTTCGCGTAATATTCATCCAAAATATTGTGTTTATATTTCAGTGTTTCAAAGTACTTAAGAGAGCGCTCAAAAGTATATGAATTCTCTTCACTTCCTTTTTGAGCCGTACTTATATGTATTGCGTGAAGTGTGTAAATTGTAGTCCTAGAAAGTTCGTTACACGGTGCTAAAAAGTATTCAAATGGATTTAATTTTACTCTTGGTCATATTCAACCGAAAATTTAGTAACTGGTGTAACTTGCAGTAGTCAGATCATAGTCTAAAAGTATCCGACACTGAATTTGTTTTTGGCGCCATATTTAAAAATGTTTACCCAAAAAGGTATGTAATGCAACGCTTGTGTAAGTGACAAGTTCGAAGGAAGACTGAAATTAAGTATCTTCCATATTTAAATGGTTCTATGTTTGTCATTGTGCTGTGATGATTGTCAAGTGTCAAAATTAGGCAGGAAAACAACAGCAGAAAGAGAGAGCTCTCTGACTAAGCCTTTCACTTGTTCTGTCATGTCTTGACTTGCTACACAACCAATCAGCGTAATGTGTGTAATATGAACGTTGCATTGCAAAATACACATAGGCACAACGGCTGATCTAACGTGCAGCTTAAAGTGCACTTGTCGACGACATTAAAACATATAGTTCTCGCATCAAAAATCCTCTCTCGCAACTTATTCAGTGCTTATAATGTTACACAAATTTCGGACTTGGAGCTAGTTGTGGAAATGAAGGCAAAAGTTAAATATAAATCTTGCCGAAGGAAATTTCCTGTTCTGAGTTAATGCATCAGTTTTTTTATGCAGCAACATTAATTACAGACAGCATTAACACCACAACGGCTGGTCAAACTGATCTGTCTTAGTTATTTTTCAATGTCGTATCCAATAATTTACTTCGATTACGAAATCATACAGCTTTTTCCTAATTTTTTCTCTTTTTATGTTGATGTATTAGGATTTAAAAATATTTATACTTTTTGGACATGCGGCCGATGAACGTAGAACAGAGGAAGGGGTCAATCTGACATCATTGTAATTTCTGGCCTATATGTAAATAATCGCGGAAAGTGCAAAAATTAGCAGTCATGTGAAATTGTTGTTGCTCATTGTTGTGTCTTGCCATGTGCACATTCCAATCTGGCACAGTTTCTGTTGCTTAATTCAGGTAAATATTCTTTGTCCTTGAAAGTCATTTCCGAATATGTCTCGTCAGTGTGTACCTTCTGGTAAGAAATAATACGTCTCTTCGATGATTTCCGACGTTAAATCGAAAACTGATGAAGATGAGGATGTTGTACAATACACAAATGAAGATGAAGACACTGTGACTGAGGAGGGATTAGTGGAGTAGGATTCAGATGCTGGTCTACGTCAATTCTTCACTAAGATGCTGATCACCGTCAATCCTTCACTAACCCATCACAGGCAGGCCTTCGAATGCCTCCGCAAAGATGGTCGTTAGGAACGGAACTGTGGAAGGTTCGCCAGTTTTTCGTCTTATGAAAGAAAGTCTGTTGTCAACATTCTAAAGGACAGACCATTATTTACGCTTTCCAATGAGTAGTCGTTTCTGTCTTCAATGATTACAATCCTATTTCTGACGAAGCGATGCTACGTCTCATGAAGAACTATGCAAACGTCTGACAATTACTAAAAAAAAAAATCAGTGACTGAACCTTGTGACTTGAGGAACTGGAAAAACTGATAGCCTTCGAACATTCTCGGGCTGTTATTTGTAAAAATGATCTTTGGTCGCGTTTTTGGCGGCCTAATTTTCGTCAAGGACGTTATGCCACAGGACAGGTTTCAGAAGCCTCTCAGATTTTTTCGTTTCGATGACAAACGAACTTGAGCTGAATGTCTGCTAGCCAACAAATTCCCCTCGTTTCTGAAATTTCATGTAAAACGGCATCGTCATTACCGGATTTGAAGAAAATATGACCATAGACAAGCAAAACAGGATGCAGGTTCACTCAGTTCAAGCCAACAAACCCAATAAATGTGGTCTGAAATTTAGGATTTCTTCAGATGTAGCGACAAATCATATACGTAATGCTTCCCCAGAACTTGGAATAGAAAATATGTACAAAGAAAAGCAACTATTCAGAGAGTACGTTGGTCTGCTTCTCAGGGAGTTATTTCCAAAGCCAGGAATTTCAAAGACAAGAAAAGTTCATTAGCAGCCACAATGAACGAGACCCATCGTGAGTTCGCTGATGAGGTAAAGCAGGTAAATACTGATGTAGACTTCACCACCATCATGCGCCAGACTGGCAACACAGGTTGCACCATGACTATATACCAACGATAGAAGAATGTAAATTTCACTCTTCTGAGTATACTGCATGCTGAAGTACCAGTAACCAAGAAATGAAAGAAGAAATATGAAATCATGAAATTCTAAAAGCAACGAAGTATGGGGAGAACATAAATATTCTACAAAAATACTACAATAAACTATAAATATGCAACAAAATACTGCAAGAAAGTGGAAAGGAAGGAATTTTACAAGTTTGAATTCATATTTCGAGCGAAAGGTGGATCCGCCGAGGCGGCGGGGGAACGAACTACAAAGCTTAACGACTTGACAGAGGCAGGAGAACGATATAGAGACAGAAGGCCAGGAACATGGAGCCCAGTCTAATGCAACACAGTTCCTCTGGCAACGGCCAAGTCGTCAGTCCCCGGTGCCACGCCCCACCGTACCGGACGAAATACACTGCGCTCCGCCCAACTGAAACATAAATCAACTACAACAGCAAACTTGCGGTTGCACATTCAAATTACATAAAATAATAAAAAGGAACATTGAAACAGGAAGGCTCGTCAATTTTTTTTTCTTTTTTAAACTCAACCGTTAAGAACTCATTTAAGCACTGCAATACACGCATAAATAAGATTGTTACTTGAAACGTAATTACAACAGCTGAGTATTGCCCTAAACGGGCAAGACTCCACTAGAACTATACTTTCATGGTATCTGATATAGTTCTACAACATAATATTTCATTACTCATTAATCAATGTGCAAATTTTGGTACTTCATTGTCCGCAGCTCGTGGTCGTGCGGTAGCGTTCTCGCTTCCCGCGCCGTTCCCGGGTTCGATTCCCGGCGGGGTCAGGGATTTTCTCTGCCTCGTGATGACTGGGTGATGTGTGATGTCCTTGGGTTAATTAGGTTTAAGTAGTTCTAAGTTCTAGGGGACTGATGACCATAGATGTTAAATCCCATAGCGCTCAGAGCCATTTTTTTGGTACTTAATCACCAAGATTACAACAATTTTAGATACAACATCACTCAATAATGAGGAGCTCACCGGGTTTCCTTACGTGTAGCTGTAGATCCGTCATCAAGCGGTAGGAAACTAAGATGGAAAGCCCAAGTCCCGCTACCATACCACGTGTGACATAACTTGGACATGTCAGACTCGTCACTGAAGACAACATTAGTTAACCTTTAACAAATATATTTAAGCACAGAATTGCACCTGTTTACGTCGAACACGCACCAAATGCGCAGGCGAACGGTTAATGCCAGGTGACGCTCCGGAAAGCTCTTCTTCTCAACATGCACTGCGTGGCGAGAAAAATCAAAACACCACGCCTCGAGTCCGACCCCAAAACCTTTCCGCCGTCTGCGGCCGCAGCACTCTAGTACTACCACGCGCAATGAGCATGTGTACCAAGTAAGGGCCAACTTCCCGCTCTTGTTGTAACCACAACCGACTGACCACAGACAGAAACCTGCTGCCTCGACGCTGCAGAATTAAATAGTCGAACACGCGGTGAACAACCAACTCGCTGCTGGCCAAAGCGAAATCAATGGCAAAGATGACACTACAAGAAAGCGGTACTGTCGCCAGCCGCGCGGCGTATCATAATTGCTGTTGTAACTCGTAAAAGAAAGTACATAAAACAATATATTGGTTGAATCCAAATATAAATATAATTTATGTGTAGTCAAATTGACCCTTTTCTGTCGTTTTAGGAATTTCAGACACTCGAGCTTTCTAATGTTGAAGGAGCGTGTATTTTCACTGACAATGATCTTCCATACTTAACTTGCTTTTAAAACACATACATCTTTAAGAGAGTTTATGTTTTGTGGTGTTGCATCGAAAGCTAATGCATTAAGGCAGGCCTAAAGGCTCCATTCATCGAGATTTTATAGTCAACGTTTGCCTATTCTTTTCCTCAGTAGGTTCAACGTCGGAAATATGCGTATACGGTATAAGTAGTGAGAGACGATTTTATGACGTGAAAATAACATCGTTTACTGTCGTCGAGGAGTTCACTTTAAGCTGCAACTTATGTCTGTATTTGCGACCAAGTGTGTTTTGCAATTCAGCATGCATATCATATCATGCTGTTTGGATGTCAGCAAGACAATACTTAACAGAAAAATCAAAACGCATAGTCAGAGAGTTCTATCTCGCTGCTGCCTGGCCGCCTGTCTTGTGGCACTTGACGGTCGTCACACAAAAATTTTGATGTTGGGAAATAAATCGAGGTTCCGTTCAAACTTGACACGTACACAAATTGTGTGATGTGCGTCAGTATTTCTGCGGCGCTGTGCGCTATCGACTCTACTCTCAGCTTTGTTACATCTTTCGCAGAGGCAAGGTGGCCGGAGAGGGCAGACTAGACCGTAAAGAACGGCTACGCAGAGGCGCGAGCAAGGTGGCTAAGGGAGCTGCTGACTTTGCGAGTCTGGGCAAGTGAAGTTTGAAACTTCCCCTTTGAATGAAAAGAATGACTGTGCTGGTAAAACTTGTACGTTACTGGATTTTCAAAGTCCAGAGTGAAACTGAACGTACTGAGACAGTTTTCTTTTTGCTTATTCCGAGCATTTCTAAACTTACATAATATTTTTAGCGCAACGCAATCTGACTTTTAATAATCCCTACAAAACAATAGCCCTGACTAACAATAACCTATACCCTTCATGAATCACTTACCTCACAAAAAGCTTCGTTACTCGAACTACTGCAATACAGCGGGCGCCAATACTACCACCTAAATAAAAGATTCTAACTACTGAAGGCACTAACCACTGATAGGCATATACACTCCTGGAAATGGAAAAAAGAACACATTGACACCGGTGTGTCAGACCCACCATACTTGCTCCGGACACTGCGAGAGGGCTGTACAAGCAATGATCACACGCACGGCACAGCGGACACACCAGGAACCACGGTGTTGGCCGTCGAATGGCGCTAGCTGCACAGCATTTGTGCACCGCCGCCGTCAGTGTCAGCCAGTTTGCCGTGGCATACGGAGCTCCATCGCAGTCTTTAACATTGGTAGCATGCCGCAACAGCGTGGACGTGAACCGTATGTGCAGTTGACGGACTTTGAGCGAGGGCGTATAGTGGGCATGCGGGAGGCCGGGTGGACGTACCGCCGAATTGCTCAACGCGTGGGGCGTGAGGTCTCCACAGTACATCGATGTTGTCGCCAGTGGTCGGCGGAAGGTGCACGTGCCCGTCGACCTGGGACCGGACCGCAGCGACGCACGGATGCACGCCAAGACCGTAGGATCCTACGCAGTGCCGTAGGGGACCGCACCGCCACTTCCCAGCAAATTAGGGACACTGTTGCTCCTGGAGTATCGGCGAGGACCATTCGCAACCGTCTCCATGAAGCTGGGCTACGGTCCCGCACACCGTTAGGCCGTCTTCCGCTCACGCCCCAACATCGTGCAGCCCGCCTCCAGTGGTGTCGCGACAGGCGTGAATGGAGGGACGAATGGAGACGTGTCGTCTTCAGCGATGAGAGTCGCTTCTGCCTTGGTGCCAATGATGGTCGTATGCGTGTTTGGCGCCGTGCAAGTGAGCGCCACAATCAGGACTGCATACGACCGAGGCACACAGGGCCAACACCCGGCATCATGGTGTGGGGAGCGATCTCCTACACTGGCCGTACACCACTGGTGATCGTCGAGGGGACACTGAATAGTGCACGGTACATCCAAACCGTCATCGAACCCATCGTTCTACCATTCCTAGACCGGCAAGGGAACTTGCTGTTCCAACAGGACAATGCACGTCCGCATGTATCCCGTGCCACCCAACGTGCTCTAGAAGGTGTAAGTCAACTACCCTGGCCAGCAAGATCTCCGGATCTGTCCCCCATTGAGCATGTTTGGGACTGGATGAAGCGTCGTCTCACGCGGTCTGCACGTCCAGCACGAACGCTGGTCCAACTGAGGCGCCAGGTGGAAATGGCATGGCAAGCCGTTCCACAGGACTACATCCAGCATCTCTACGATCGTCTTCATGGGAGAATAGCAGCCTGCATTGCTGCGAAAGGTGGATATTCACTGTACTAGTGCCGACATTGTGCATGCTCTGTTGCCTGTCTCTATGTGCCTGTGGTTCTGTCAGTGTGATCATGTGATGTATCTGACCCCAGGAATGTGTCAATAAAGTTTCTCTTTCCTGGGACAATGAATTCACGGTGTTCTTATTTCAATTTCCAGGAGTGTAGTTTGCGAATGAAAGATTTTGATAGAGAACAAACAATGAATTTGCCTAATAGTGTTCAAACGTCATTATACACTCCTGGAAATTGCATGCACAATGTCGGCACTAGTACAGTGTATATCCACCTTTCGCAGCAATGCAGGCTGCTATTCTCCCATGGAGACGATCGTAGAGATGCTGGATGTAGTCCTGTGGAACGGCTTGCCATGCAATTTCCACCTGGCGCCTCAGTTGGACCAGCGTTCGTGCTGGACGTGCAGACCGCGTGAGACGACGCTTCATCCAGTCCCAAACATGCTCAATGGGGGACAGATCCGGAGATCTTGCTGGCCAGGATAGTTGACTTACACCTTCTAGAGCACGTTGGGTGGCACGGGATACATGCGGACGTGCATTGTCCTGTTGGAACAGCAAGTTCCCCTGCCGGTCTAGGAATGTAGAACGATGGGTTCGATGACGGTTTGGATGTACCGTGCACTATTCAGTGTCCCCTCGACGATCACCAGTGGTGTACGGCCAAGGTAGGAGATCGCTCCCCACACCATGTTGCCGGGTGTTGGCCCTGTGTGCCTCGGTCGTATGCAGTCCTGATTGTGGCGCTCACCTGCACGTCGCCAAACACGCATACGACCATCATTGGCACCAAGGCAGAAGCGACTCTCATCGCTGAAGACGACACGTCTCCATTCGTCCCTCCATTCACGCCTGTCGCGACACCACTGGAGGCGGGCTGCACGATGTTGGGGCGTGAGCGGAAGACGGCCTAACGGTGTGCGGGACCGTAGCCCAGCTTCATGGAGACGGTTGCGAATGGTCCTCGCCGATACCCCAGGAGCAACAGTGTCCCTAATTTGCTGGGAAGTGGCGGTGCGGTCCCCTACGGCACTGCGTAGGATCCTACGGTCTTGGCGTGCATCCGTGCGTCGCTGCGGTCCGGTCCCAGGTCGACGGGCACGTGCACCTTCCGCCGACCACTGGCGACAACGTCGATGTACTGTGGAGACCTCACGCCCCACGTGTTGAGCAATTCGGCGGTACGTCCACCCGGCCTCCCGCATGCCCACTATACGCCCTCGCTCAAAGTCCGTCAACTGCACATACGGTTCACGTCCACGCTGTCGCGGCATGCTACCAGTGTTAAAGACTGCGATGGAGCTCCGTATGCCACGGCAAACTGGCTGACACCGACGGCGGCGGTGCACAAACGCTGCGCAGCTAGCGCCATTCGACGGCCAACACCGCGGTTCCTGGTGTGTCCGCTGTGCCGTGCGTGTGATCGTTGCTTGTACAGCCCTCTCGCAGTGTCCGGAGCAAGTATGGTGGGTCTGACACACCGGTGTCAATGTGTTCTTTTTTCCATTTCCAGGAGTGTATATACAGGGTGTTTCAAAAATGGCCGGTATATTTGAAACGGCAATAAGAACTAAACGAGCAGCGATAGAAATACACCGTTTGTTGCAATATGCTTGGGACAACAGTACATTTTCAGGCGGACAAACTTTCGAAACTACAGTAGTTACAATTTTCAACAACAGATGGCGCTGCAAGTGATGTGAAAGATATAGAAGACAACGCAGTCTGTGGGTGCGCCATTCTGGATGCCGTCTTTCTGCTGTAAGGGTGTGCTGTTCACAACGTGCAAGTGTGCTGTAGACAACATGGTTTATTCCTTAGAACAGAGGATTTTTCTGGTGTTGGAATTCCACCGCCTAGAACACAGTGTTGTTGCAACAAGACGAAGTTTTCAACGGAGGTTTAATGTAACCAAAGGGCCGAAAAGCGACACAATAAAGGATCTATTTGAAAAATTTCAACGGACTGGGAACGTGACGGATGAACGTGCTGGAGAGGTAGGGCGACCGCGTATGGCAACCGCAGAGGGCAACGCGCAGCTAGTGCAGCAGGTGATCCAACAGCGGCCTTGGGTTTCCGTTCGCTGTGTTGCAGCTGCGGTCCAAATGACGCCAACGTCCACGTATCGTCTCATGCGCCAGAGTTTACACCTCTATCCATACAAAATTCAAATGCGGCAACCCCTCAGCGCTGCTACCATTTCTGCACGAGAGACATTCGCTAACGATATAGTGCACAGGATTGATGACGGCGATATGCATGTGGGCAGCATTTGGTTTACTGACGAAGCTTATTTTTACCTGGCCGGCTTCGTCACTAAACAGAACTGGCGCATATGGGGAACCGAAAAGCCCCATGTTGCAGTCCCATCGTCCCTGCATCCTCAAAAAGTACTGGTCTGGGCCGCCATTTCTTCCGAAGGAATCATTGGCCCATTTTTCAGATCCGAAACGATTACTGCATCACCGCTATCTGGACATTCTTCGTGAATTTGTGGCGGTACAAACTGCCTTAGACGACACTGCGAACACCTCGTGGTTTATGCAAGATGGTGCCCGGCCACATCGCATGGCCGACGTTTTTAATTTCCTGAATGAATATTTCGATGATCGTGTGATTGCTTTGGGCTATCCGAAACAGACAGGAGTCGGCGTGAATTGGCCTCCCTATTCTCCAGACATGAACCCCTGTGACTTCTTTCTGTGGGGACACTTGAAAGACCAGGTGTACCGCCAGAATCCAGAAACAATTGAACAGCTGAAGCAGTACATCTCATCTGCATGTGAAGCCATTCCACCAGACACGTTGTCAAAGGTTTCGGGTAATTTCATTCAGAGACTACGCCATATTATTGCTACGCATGGTGGATATGTGATAAATATCGTACTATAGAGTTTCCCAGACCGCAGCGCCATCTGTTGTTGAAAATTGTAACTACTGTAATTTCGAAAGTTTGTCTGCCTGAAAATGTACTGCTGTCCCAAGCATATTGCAACAAACGGTGTATTTCTATCGCTGCTCAATTAGTTTTTATTGCCGTTTCAAATATACCGGTCATTTTTGAAACACATATATACGACTGGCCACAGACGCGAAATTTAACCGACAGGAAGAAGATGCTGTCATAGGCAAATGATTAGCTGTTCAGAGCATTCACACAAGGTTGGCGCCGGTGGCGACACCTACAACGTGCTGACATGAGGAAAGTTTCCAACCGATTCCTCATACACAGACAGCAGTTGACCGGCGTTGCATGGTGAAACGTTGTTGTGATTCCTCGTGTAAAGAGGAGAAATGCGTACCATCACGTTACCGACTTTGATAAAGGTCGAATTCTAGCCTATCGCGATTGCTGTTTATCGAATCGCAACATTGCTGCTCACGTTGGTCGAGATCCAATGACTGTGAGCAGAATATGGAATTGGTGGGTTCAGGAGGGTAATACGGAACGTCCTGCTGGATCCCAACGGCCTCCTATCGCTAGCAGTCGAGATGACAGGCATCTTATCCGCATGGCGGTAACGGATCGTGCAGCCACGTCTCGATCCCTGAGCCAGCAGATGGGGACTTTTGCAAGACAACAACCATCTGCACGAACAGTTCGACGACGTTTGCAGCAGAATGGACTATCAGCTCGGAGACCATAGCTACGTTTACCCTTGACGCTTCATCAGAGATAGGACCGCCTGCGATGGTGTACTCAACGACGAACCTGGGTGCACGAATGGCAAAACGTCATTTTTTCGGATGAATCCAGGTTGTGCTTGCAGCATCATGATGGTCGCATCCGTGTTTGGCGACATCGCGGTGAACGCACATTGGAAGCGTGTATTTGTCATCGCCATTCTGGCGTATCACCCGGCGTGATGGTATGGGTTGCCCTTTGTTACGCGTCTCGGTCGCCTCTTGTTCGCATTGACGGCACTTTGAACAGTGGACGTTACATTTCAGATCTGTTGCGACCCATGGCTCTTCGCTTCCTTCGATCCCTGCGAAACCCTACATTTCAGCAGGATAATGCACTACCGCATGTTGCAGGTCCTGTACGGGCCTTTCTGGATACAGAAAATGTTCGAATGCTGCCCTGGCCAGCACGTTCTCCAGATCTCTCACCAATTGAAAACGTCTGGTCAATGGTGGCCGAGTAACTGGCTCGTCACAATACGCCAGTCACTACTCTTGATGAACTGTGGTATCGTGTTGAAGCTGCATGGGCAGCTGTATCTGTACACGCCATCCAAGCTCTGTTTGAGGCAATGCCCAGGCGTATCAAGGCCGTTATTACGGCCAGAGGTGGTTGTTCTGGGTACTGATTTCTCAGGATCTATGCACCCAAATTGCGTGAAAATGTAATCACGTGTAAGTTCTAGTGTAATATATTTGTCCAATGAATACCCGTTTATCATCTGCATTTCTTATTGGTGTATTAATTTTAATGCCCAGTAGTGTATTTTTGTCTGCTCGTGAGGCCTGATCAGGTTGCAAAGCTCACGTCTGTAACCATTTTTCTCTGTCTGGCGTTTATATTAGTGTGGTGCAAAAACTTTGTATTTCATTAATTTTAAGTGATCTCGTTGTCTCCGTAGAGCTGTACCATGGGAAGCAAAAAGAGGATGTTGCTTGGTGGCTGGTATGTTCTTTCTACAGCAGAAACTGCACGCATAGACTAACTGAATTGTTTATTTATAAGAATGGAAAGTTACTTATCTGATAATATTCGTTTGTGGTACAGACTCTTCTGTATAGCCCACATTAGCTTCACTGGTGGTGAAGTATAAAGTCTACTATGTCCACTACTATGGTTGCTAGGTGCTGCCTGTCTCTGAGTTAGCGTCCGAGCTAACGGCTGTTGCGATTCTCGCTGGGCTGCGACTGATGTGGAACTTCCTGGTTTGTCGGACTGGGAGAGACTCTCCCTCTGTTTCACAGCGTTGACCCTAAATACTTGCCGGCGAAGAGGACGTTGGCGGCGCATTTCCTGCGAGTCTGTTGTCGGCCTCCATCTATCGTCTCGCAACATCTTTGCTGCATGCTGTGCTGGCGCCATCGTACGTCAATACATTCCTCCTGGACCAGCTACCGACATCGCTGTCGCCATCGCCGTCACTGCCATCGCTCCAGCACACGTCCCCCCCCCCCTTCCCCCAATCCCCCGAAACGCTGCACCGTTTTCATGTAGTGAGGCTGCGATCGACAACGGGGAGGGAGGCAGGACGCTGGACGTCGAGGTAGGCCGGGAGTCCTGACTGTGCAGGACGGCATACTCCCGACCGTAGTACGCCATCTGGCTTGCGAGGCAACAGTAATATCCTCTGGGAATCTGCTGCCAGCGCACTCGTTCATGCCTGAGGGCGTGTGCTGGGGCGATGGCTATGTCGGTGGCTGGTCCAGGTTCCATGGGATGGGCAAGTGGGAAAGGCGGGAGCGAGGGTGCATCGACCATTCGCTCCTCCTGGGGTTCCCTGATGGCACCAGCGGGCGGCTGCGAAGGCCGCGCGGTCCCGTGAATCCGTGAATCTGGAGGAACATAAGCAGCAGAATCACGGGGATACACGACATGCGCGAATTTGGTTCTGGTGGCGGCGCTGAAAACCATCGGGACCTGCAATTAAGTACATACAAGAGCCAACACGTTCCTGGATTGTATCTCTTTCACAGCGCCCACCGTTACAATAAATCCTGAAACGAACAAGATCGTGCGGCGCAAAGTGATACTTGTGGACCCTTGGGGCGCCGGATGCTGCGGTAGCAGCGCCGAATGGTGGCAGCCATGCAGAAGTTCCGCCGGTGATGGTCCGTCTCGTGGGTGGGAGCGATAGGGGGCGAGAAAGAGCTGCAGCGCCTGTTCTCGCGTGTGGATGGTGCGAAACTTGGCCATACGTTGCGTGAAAGTGCGTACAAAGCGTTCTGCTTCCCCGTTGGACTGTGGGTGAAACGGAGCACTTGTTTGATGACGAATGCCTTTGCCTTCACAAAACTATTCAAATGCACGTGAAGTGGACTGAGGTCCGTTCTCTGACGAAAGTGATTCTAGCACACCTTCTACGCAAAATGTGGAGGACAAAGCTCGAATGGTGCTACGTGACGTGGTAGAGTTCAAAGGCACTGCAAATGGAAATTTGCTAACAGTGTCTACTATTACGAGCCAACGAGTCTTCCAAAATGGTCTTGCAAAGTCAATGTGCACTCGCTGCCATGGCGATTGAGTTTTAGTTCAAGCTGCGAATGTCTATGGCGTAGCAGATTGTTCTCCTCGCATGCGCGACACTGTGACGTCATCCGTTCAATGCGGGCGTCCATGCTCTGCCAAGTACAGTGCCGGCGCGCTAACTGTTTAGTGCGAACAATTCCCCACTGTCCTTGGTGAAGCAACTGCAACACATTCTTCTGAAACACTTTGGGAATAAGCACACGGGATTGTCCATTGTCATTTTGAATTACGATCACACCCTCTTGAACTGATAGGGTACGCCGACGTGCAAAATGTCGGCGCAAAAGTGAGTTCTGGATACTGTTCAACGAACGAGGCGAAGCCGTTCGAATGTAAAGTAACGAAATCTTGAGGTCTGGGTCTGCTTCCGTGGCCTGTGCTATTTTTCGGTAGTGCAAGGGAAAACATTCCAGTAAGTCAGAGTCCTGCGATTCGATTTGGCAACAAGATGCGGCAGCCGCATCAAAATCAGAGTCTGGACCAATCGGAAGACCAGATAGGGCGTCTGTATTGCCATGCTTTGCTTTAGGTCTGTACACAATTTCATACTGATCTGCGAAAGCAACAAAGCCCAGTGTTGCAGTGCGCGTAGACACCGGCTTTAACGGATGAAACAAGGACTGCAAAGGCTTGTGATCTGTCACTAAATGGAACTTGTGACCATACAAATAGTGATGGAATTTAGTCACACCATACACAGTAGCGAGGCCTCTTTTCTATTAGAGAGTAATTGCACTGAGTTTGAGTTAACAATATCGAGACAAAAGCAATAGCTCTATCTTGTGCACCAATTCTGTGTGAAAGCACAGCGCCGATTCCGTAGGAAGAAGCGTCGAACTGCAAAACTACTGGTTTGGCAGGGTCAAAATGCACTAAACATCTGACACTAAGCAAAGCATTTTTGAATTTCTGAACGAGTCTTGACAATCTGTAGTTCGCACAAAAGGCGCATTTTTGTTACGCAGGCGATGCGATGGATCCTCAATCTGAGCGGTATTCGGTATGAACCGAATATAATGCGACATCTTGCCTAGTATTGACTGCAATTCAGACAATGGTAGGAACAGGCAGGTCACGGATTGCAAGCAGATGAGACTGATAGGGTGCACACCCTGGCTGTTTATCACATGACCTAATTACTGTAATTCAATTTGAAAAAAGTGACACTTTTCGAGACGACGCTTAGGTCATACTTCTGACAAACTCGAAAAAGAGTACGCAAATTGGCAATTTGTTCCTCTGGTGTACGACCTGAGATGACTATATTCTCAAGGTAGTTTCAACAAAATGACACTTTTTCAGTCAGCTGTTCCAAGTAACGTTGAAAAATGGCTGGTGCGGAACCATTGCCGAAAGGCAAACGCAAATACTTGAACAGTCCTAAGTGTGTATTTACAACAAACACTTTCTTTGATTCTTCATCCATTGGAATTTGCAAGTAGGCATCACACAACCTATCTTAGATAAGTAACGTCCTGCACCAGGTCTGTACTTGAGTTTCTCAGGGCGAGATAAAGGATGTCAGCTACTGTCTGTGGGTTGACTGTAGACTTGAAGTCAACACAAATGCGAATGCGAACAGGAAGCTAAGGCAACTAAACTAGTGGACTTGCCCGTTGACTAGCTTGAATGGAGGCAATTACATCAGTACCTTGCAATTCTTTCAATACACTGGCTACTTTGTCTCTTAAAGCAATTGGAACGGGGCGGACCCGGATAAACTTAGGCTGTGCACTTTCAATGAACATGCGCTAGAGAGTTGTTAGCTTTTACCTTTCCTACTGAAAATAGTTCAGGAATTTCTTTAAGCAAGCTACACTCTGTGATCAATAGTATCCGAACACCCCCAAAAACATATGTTTTTCATATTAGGTGCATTGTGCTGCCACCCACTGCCAGGTACTCCATATCAGCGACATCAGTAGTCATTAGACATCTTGAGAGAGGAGAATGTGCGCTCCGCAGAACTCACAGACTTCGAACGTGGTCAGGTGATTGGGTGTCACTTGTGTCATACATCTGTACGCGAGATTTCCACACTCCTAAACATCCCTAAGTCCACTGTTTCCGACGCGGTAATGAAGTGGAAACGTGAAGGGACACGTACAGCACAAAAACGTACAGGCTGACCTCGTCTGTTCACTGACAGAGACCCCCGACAGTTGAAGAGGGTCGTAATGTGTAATAGGCAAACATTCAAACCTATCCAAACCATCACACAGGAATTTCAAACTGCTTCAGGATCCAATGCAAGTACTAAGACAGTTAGGTGGGAGGTGATAAAACTTGGATTTCATAGTCGAGCGGCTGCTCATAAGCCACACATCACGCCAGTAAATGCCAAACGACGCCTCGCTTTGTGTAAGGAGCGTAAACAATGGACTATTGAACAGTGGGAAAACGTTGTGTGGAGTGACGAATCACGGTACACACTGTGGCGATCCGATGGCAGGGTGTGGGTATGGCGAATGCCCGGTGAATCTCATCTGCCAGCATGTGTAATGGCAACAGTAAAATTCGGAGGCGGTGGTGTTACAGTATGGTCGCTTTTTTCATGGAGAGGGCTTGCACCCCTTGTTGTTTTACGTGGCACTATCACAGCACAGGACTACATTTATGTTTGCAGCACCTTCTTGCTTCCCACTGTTGAAGAGCAATTGGGGGATATCGGTTGCATCTTTAAACACGATCGAGTACCTGTTCATAATGCACGGCCAGTTGCGGAGTGGTTGCACGATAATAACATCCCTGGCCTGCACAGAGTCCTGACCTGAATCTTGTAGAACACCCTTGGGATGTTTTGGAACGCCGACTTCGTGCCAGGCCTCACCGACCGACATCGATACCTCTCCTCAGTGCAACACTCCGTGAAGAATGGGCTGCCATTCCCCAACAAAGCTTCCAGCACCTCATTGAACGTATGTCTCCGAGAATGGAAGCTGTCAGCAAGGGTGAGGGCGGGCCAGCACCATACTGAATTACAGCATTACCGATGGAGGGTGCCAGGAACTTTTCAGCCAGGTGTCCGGATACTTTTGATCAGATAGTGTATATTCTGTTCTAACGTACAGAGGAAGAATGCAGAAGAGAGCATCACTCACTGTTTCAGAGCTGTGATTTTCTATTGTTAAGGACAGAAAAAAATTCAAATTCTTAACTTAATTCCAAGTTGTGTAACGAATGCATGTTTCTGTCTTTAGCTTAAAGAATATCTTGTATTTGCTGAGAATGTTTAGATGTATTTAAAATTTCCTTACAAGCGAGTTTGTGATAGCTATTTATTATGGTCTTTTCAAGCTATTTCAATTATTTTATCTTTCATATTTATTTATGGCGTTTGTGTTTTGATGTAACAAAATGTGTTTTTTTTGTTTTTATTTTTTTAAACGATGAATGTTGTTGAAAACCGCTGGGCTTCAGTCCTTCCATTTTCTTCCTTTTCCCGAATTCCTTTGGCCGTGAATTTCCTATTTCAACTGTTTAGTGGATGAATACTGAGCCCCTAACCCAGGGGTCTCTGAATTTAAATTCCGCTTTCCTAACAATTTAAATGGGAAATTCACACCCAAAGAAATACCGGAAAAGGACCCAAATGGAAGTCTGGAGCGCAGGGGTTTTCTCTTCAGGGGCATTCAAAATTTTACCAAAAATACAAATACAACTTTGTTACACCAAGAAACAAGCTGCAGAAATAAATATTACAGATTAAATAACTAAAATAATTAAAAAGATCCCTAATAATTAACTGGGACCAACTTGGTATTATGGAAAATTTTAGAAACATCTACACATTCTGAGTAAATACATGCTCTCGTTTAAGCCATAGATAGAAAACAGAATTCGTTATACAACTTAGAATTAAGCTAAGAATTTGAAAACGATGGAAAATCAAGGCTGTAAAGTCGTGAGTGAGGCTCACTTATGCTTTTTTCTCCTGTAAGATACAATAGAATACATTTGTTACGTAAGTTTACTAGATACTCATAGTAAAAGAGAGCAATAATAATTTTTGCCACCACTGCTAATCTCCAAAGGCTTTCAAAATCAAAGACTCAATTAAAGACCGCAGCATAGAAGCATTAGGCTTTAGGAACAGCATGGGGGTCCTTTGCAATCTTTACATAAACCAGCTAACACTTCTTATGTGGCGGTTGTCTGTCCACATATCAAGACGTCGGTGTAATCAACCGATCACTCTGGAAGGTAGCCATGCTTGCTTAGTTGGTTACAAAGCCTGGCAAGGCCAAACACATAGCGGACCAGATTTCACCAAGTCGCTTGAATAACAAGTGTGGTAGGCGCTTCTGAAGTTCAGATAGACTTATTATTAGTCAAAATACAAGTATCACGTGCCCATCAGAAGCAACAATAAGCAATGTATTAATTCTGATTATGAAAAAATGTCCAAATAGTCCCCAAGAAGCGAAAATACAGATTTGACAGCTACTGTCTATCTACAGAGATACTGAGACAACTTTTCGTGCTTACTGCATACAGCCTAGCTAACAAGAATGCCAAACTAATTGGCCTCAGTAAATTTAGCGACTTAAGTGGTATGTATCGACTAATCAGCAAATAACAATTTTTCTTAAAGACTTTTCACCTGAAGGGCAAAGTGAAGCAAGAATGGCAATTGCAAATAAGGACCTTTAAAAGGAACTTTATAAAACATTAAAATTACCAACAGCTCCATGCTCTGATGTGGGGTAAACCACAGATTGAAATTCAGTAAGTTTTAAATACTCGAAGAGTGCCAAATGTGCCTCTAGCTTACAGTTTGCACTGCTCCCGCCAGCACACATACAGACAAAACAACACGTCCAGAACATCAAGCGGCGCAACCGCATGGTGACGTAGTACACATCTTTACCAGAGCTCCATAGGCAAAACTAAAACACACTAAAATACAGCATTAGGCAAGCCAGAGCGTGGAACTTACATTCAATATGACAAGAAACTATTCCTTATATAAAGCAATAATTCTTTAAGAAGTCAATCAAGCTGCTCACATACCAGCCTTAAGATGCAATAACTTACCAAACATATGGTTATGAGTATGTAGAGCCAAAAAATCCCTCATAAAAATTCAGAAGTCACTCACTCAACTGGCAAGCCACCATTCTCGCAGAAGTGACCACAAGCATGAAGTGAGAGTGCTACCATGATCACACCTCGGTTCCTAAATAGTAGAATTCTTCACCTTCAAATGTGCGTAAAAACAAACATCGGGAAAGACGAAAAGAATGTAAGACACTTACGGCTAAGGCAACGTGCTGCAAACCCACTGCAGCAAGATAAAGACAGCCCCACAGCAAATCACTGCTGCAATCGCCACAGTGCACGGGCAAGCTCGAGTCTTCCCGATCTTCATTCTGCAGACTGCCGACCACCTTTCTCTCCGCGACCCAACTCATCTCACTTCCTCGTTAGACAGCCGAAAAAAGATCATCCATTGTGCGGTAGGCCACTCGGAGTGAGTCACCACGGTTCAACGCGCCCAAAATTGTGAGACCTTACAGGTGTATGAAACTCTAGAATTTATTTAATTTATGAAAAAACGAATGATCTGTTCTATTTTAAACTTCATGTTTAGGAAAAACACAAATTTTGTAGTTAATTACCTCAATTTTTACCACAGTTTTTAATAGATTTGGAAAATGCTAGAGTTTCATACACCTTTAAGTATGATTTGTATTCTGTGCAAAATTCATCGAACCATCTCTCTTACTTATGAAGAAAAGTGTACCTATAGCAACAAATGCTGCCACTAGTAAGTGAAAAAAATGATGAAATTTCACATGTAAAAAAAAATTACTTCGTTATGTTTTCGAACTTCCACTGCCATGAGTTGAATTCTGAATCCTTCCTGGTCATGCTGACAAAGTTTTACGAATTTATTTGTAAAAGTATAGACAGTGGAAATTAAAATGTCCTGTGGTGCCTCTCCTGCTCGAAGTCGGCCCGTTTGACGTCCTACCCCTCTTAATTGTCTGTAACTCGAACGGCTTTTCAGTACAGACAAGCTTTGTAGCCTGAGGCATTCTGCAGTACTCAAAACATATTTCATAATTAAAGATAATTCCAATTTTGCATTTCCGTGAATTGAAAAACCTAAAGAGGTAGCAGTTTCTGAGAGTTTCTGCGAGAAAGGAGTTAGTGAGTGAACATAACATTTCTTCGAATGCGTCTTCGGATGGGATCTCCTCATTTACTTGAACACAATAAAGGTAACATATACCACAGTGTGTTGTTGGTGACTGTATTGTTTCTGACAGCGAATGCAAACGCCTTCGAAGTGGAACTACTTTTGAATTTTGTTGCTGTAGTGAATAGCAGCACCGATTTATGGTTCCTCGGAATTTAAACTGAAATGAGTCACGAGCAAAGGGAGGATCGTCTGATTTATAATGGAACCCTGTGAAAGGCCTTAAGACCCGTCGTAAGGCCCTTCTCGTCATCAGGGTGGTATTTCTCCTTTTTTACTTCAGTTCAACAGAAGTGATGGAGAGATATATTTCACCTTTATCGGTATTGCCTAATGCGTAGTACTAATGCATAATTAATCAGACTTTTTTCTTTTCGCAAAATGAAGTGGATGGCATCGACACCTGATTCTGTTTCTCATTAACGCGCTGTATAGAAGTGATACGGTAATAGAAAAAGCGCGGTCATAATGAAATAAGAGACAGTGGCTGTTCCCTATAACGTCATTAATACTGGATACGGAAAATAAAGATTGTAAGGTATCGTTTTGCACACGAACAATATCTGCTTTGGCATTTCGCCCACATATCTTTGTTATTCGCATCTCATCTCTTCTTCAGTACCTACTCGTATATTGCAGACCTGAGATCCTGATAATAAGAAAACAATAACAATCATTACTGTTACTTTATAGCTTTATAGTTGGAGCACAACACCTCTTTGCCACCAGTTACTGTTACTTCAGAATTGCCAAAATCATTCACCTATCAGAAAAAAGTAACATTTGTAGTTTAAACATTAAAATTTGAAGGTATTCAGCAAACGTCATGACAATTACATACTCTCAGTTACTCATCGACTGACACACATACGCTACCTTTGTGAATTATTGACCATATTCAGTGGCATGACGGAGCAAGAACGCTGAAAATGTACTGAACATGAAAACTGGCATCAAGAAATTATTTGTCGTTAGTTACCAGCCTACATAAAAGTTAAAACCAACACTTCCGATCAACCAAGTTTCTGTCGAATGGTGTTGCAGCACGTCGAGGTTTAGTGTATCAAAAACTGACACTTACACGACCTTCTTTTTTTTATTCGTATTTAATGAGAAGAATAGAAATGGTTTCAAAGAAAAAAAAACTACGAAGCCATACATATCCGCCATTGTGAAAGCTACCTTCTAAATAGAATTCGCTTCTGACACCATCGAATGCTGTAGAGCAAACTAATGATTCTGGATTTTGTTACATATAAGATTCTATTGCCATATATAACTGTTGAAATTTTAAATTATCAGTGTTGGCAAAAAACAGGAAACGAAGCGTTGGTTCTCCTCTTGGGAAAACAGTGTTATTTTTTCAGAGTTCAACGTCTGTAGCCCTGTTTTCCTCAGTTGCGTGTAATGTTACGTTAAATTAATAAAAGTAAAAATTTTTCGGAGTCTTTTTTACAATGCGAGAATAGTACAGTTTGCTCTAAATCTTATTGAGGTCCTTGCTGCGGCGACAATTGAAGATCTTCACATTTTGATCGTGTTTCCAAATCGTTACAAACATACGATGTACAAGGGTAGTTGCTCATTTTGAGTTTTCGTGATGACTGAATGCACAATGAAATCGTGTGTAACATGTCAAGTGGCACATTTGTTTCATCCATGGATGGAGTTAACATTGGTGCCTTCCTACGCACGCGATCAACATCAGTCCCATTGGGGCCGAGGCACGAGATGAAGTGGACGATAGTCTGTGGACAGCCAAAGCGGGAAGCCATCCCCAGAGGTTGCGATACCCTGGAATTCATTTTGGGACCTCACTAATGGTCAGCAAGGGCGTGGCTGTTATGTGGACCCAGCAACCCAGTGGTGCAGTCGGTGTCTCTTTCCGGGTGGGAGGATTGAGATTCCAAAGGAGACGCAGACACAGGCTTCCACATCTTAACAGGAGCATTACCCCGGTGTTAAGTGACTAACAGCGGTGCTTTTGTCAGAGGAGAGACGTAACATCGTTTACAGTGAAGAGTACAGACTCTGCATTCAGTGTGACGAGTTGGCAGTAATGTTCCACACGGAAAATCCGTGTGTGCGGTGTGGCGTGTTGAGGTCATTCTACACACATCAGCAAAAGTTTTGGATCACTCCGGTTCCCAGAACTCCTGAAGATAGACGCTGACAGTGGATACTCTATAACAAAAACAGTCTCTTTGACTGTTCACAGATGTCACTAAACCCGCCCAAAGATATAAATAACCAAACATGAGCAGCGCCTGTTAGACGGAGGGGGTCCGACAGCCGATCAGTTACAGTCATTCCACTAGGAAGAAGGTACATGGCTCGTGTTGTCTGTGGTTCACCCATCCCTAAGACGGCCAACACCGCAGTTCGATCGCGCCCGCATTGTTACTTTGTGCCAGGAATGGCTCCCAACAAGGGAAGTGTCCAGGCGTCTCGGAGTGAACCAAAGCGATGTTGTTCGGAATGGAGGAAATAGAGAGAGATAGGAACTGTCGATGACATGCCTCGCTCTGGCTTCCCATGGGCTACTACTGCAGTGGATGACCGCTACCTCCGGATTATGGCTCGGAGGAACCCTGACAGCAACGCCACCATGTTGAATAATGCTTTCCGTGCAGCCACAGGACATCGTGTTACGACTCAAACTGTCCGCAACAGGCTGCATGATGCGCGACTTCACTCCCGACGTCCATGCCGAGGTCCATATTTGCAACCACGACACCACGCAGCGCCGTACAGATGGGCCCAAAACAAGAAATGTCGAATGGACCGGTGGTGATTGGTTGGCATCACGTTCTCTTCACCGATGAGTGTCGCATATGCCTACTACCAGACAATCGTCAGGGACGTGTTTGTAGGCAACCCGGTCAGACTGAACGCCTGAGACACACTTCCCAGCGAGTGCAGCAAGGTAGAGGTTATCTCCTGTTTTGAGGTGGCATTAAGGGGGGGGGGGCGACGTATGCCGCTGGTGGTGATGGCAGGCGCCGTAACGGCTGTACGATAGGTGAATGCCATCCTCCGACCGATGGTGAAATCATATCGGCAGCGTGTGGACGACAATTTGCATCCCCATCGTGCACATTTTGTGAAATACTTCCTTCAGGATTACGACATCGCTCGGCGAGAGTGGCCAGCATGTTCTGCAGACATGAATCCTATCGAACAGATCGAAAAGGGCTATTTAAGGACGACGTGACCCACCAATCACTCTGAGGGATCTACGCCGAATCGCCGTTGAGGAGTGGGACAATCTGGACCAACAGTGCCTTGGTAAACTTGTGGATAGTATACTGCGACGAATACAGGCATGCATCAATGCAAGAGGACGTGCTACTGGGTATTAGAGGTACCGGTGTGTGCAGCGTTCTGGGCCACACCTCTGAAGGTCTCGCTGTATATTGCTACAACATGAAATCTGTGGTTTTCATGAGCAATAAAAAGGAAGGAAATGATGTCTATGTTGATGTCTATTCCACTGTTCTGTACAGGTTCCGGAAATCTCGGAACCGAGGTGATGCAAAACTTTTTTCGATGTGTGTGTGTTGGCACGGTTTCGTTTTCTCTTAGTGAAAGACATATTGGTTTTGTTAAATTTACCCTAACAGTGTAATTGTTCACGAACATCACACTGTACGGAAAACTATCATGTTGCTATTATGCTGTTAACACGGTTGATTATGTATGTGCCATTGTGCAGAAAATTGTAAATGTGAAGTTTGCATAGTTAGCAATGTAGTGAATTGATAGCAGCTCGGTTGTGGTGAGTAGATGGTGATGGGGTGCAAAGGTAAGTAAGCCGTAATTCAGCCAGAGATATATCTTTTGATATTTTTCTATTGTAAGTGGTTATTTTTGGAAGCCATATCATTTGTGATGGTGTCTGTGGTCAAAGCTCGTTTAATGTGAAATATTGTCACGGTCGGTCCAATTATCCTCACTGGAGTGATATGTGATTTAAATTTGTTACAGTGTATTGGAGGAATTTTATATTACTTTCCTTTCATTTCATGTCCTGCCTTCAGCTGTAATTTGGCTGCAGATTATGTTCAGTTATATTAACAACTGTCATTTGTGAAGAAGGATATTTTATGTTCAGGAAGTTGTTTGTAAAATTGAACCCACGTCTTCAGAACCTCCGGCCCAAACGACACTCCACCCAGATCCTATGCCACAATTCGTAGGACAGAGTGGTTGAGCACTGGGCTAATGTGTTGCCCATAGTCTTTTGTCATTATATCAGAGCCGGCCACGATGTGTCAGGCCGGCTGGAATGGCCGTGCGGTTCTAGGCGCTACAGTCTGGAGCCGAGCGACTGCTCCGGTCGCAGGTTCGAATCCTGCCTCGGGCATGGATGTGTGTGATGTCCTTAGGTTAGTTATGTTTAAGTAGTTCTAAGTTCTAGGGGACTGATGACCTCGCATGCAGCGTATGCGGGCCACGTATGGGCAAAGGTATGACCTGTCACTCGGCTTTGCTCGGTTGTTCTGGGAAGCATCCGGAAACAACACATTTCGTTGAGAATTGCGGTGCTGCATTTTGCTGTCGGCACAACTCTCTGACTTCGGCAGTTTGGCAGAATCGTGATGTCAGCGGTGTTTACCCTTCGTGGTATGAAGGGCGTTCACAAGTCCGGCGGCTGTTCGCACAAAAAGAGGCAGTATAGCGATCTATTTTCGCAGTGCTTTAAAATGAATGAGAATCACAGAAGAGACGGATAAGAATTCTCAGTTCGTACAAATAACGGGTACTGCTTATTTGGTACGAAACGATGTTATAGCAATATGCAGAAAGAAATTAAATTTTTAGCCGACAATGAAGGAGTATAAAATTATAAAGATAGACAGATGAGATTCATTAATTTGTACATCAAGAGTCACTTTGTGTTAAATTTGCGGGTAGGGAGTACTTGAAGAAATTGGTGGTACGTTAGCTGTTTTCCCCTCTTCCCCCTTCTCACGCTCTAACAACACAGCGTGGCGGTGGGGAAATGTGAAGCGAGGCTATGAGCACTTTGACACTCGGACCCGGGCATGGTCCACGAGCCGAAATCTTCTGCAGCCCTGAATCAGATTATATACTGAGGACTGTATTTTACTTTCCCACGTGCAGTTGCATGTGTGGCCGATAGGGACATGCTGGGTATAGTCTGTCTTCTCAAGCAGAAGCTCTTTTAAGAGGTGGTTGCTCTTGGGCAAGACCCTTTTGAGCACGGGGGTTTTGCTACCCCAACAGCTTCGGCAAGTAATAATAATGAGCGTATGGCATTGGTGGCCGGGAGACCACTCGCGGGACGGTTCGGTCGCCGTTCCACAAGTGCTTTAACGCCACTACGGTGACTTACGAGTGAATGAGGATGAAACGATGATGAAAGACACACAACACCCAGTCACCTCGAGGCAGAGAAAATCCCTAACCACGCCGGGAATAGAACCCGTGACCCCGTGCGTGGGACGCGAGAGCGCTACCGCAAGACCACGAGCCGTGGACTTCGGCAAGTCATGGGTGAGCCACTGCAGATGACTGCTTAGGTTGCAAGTAAGGGCCATGCATTATGTCAATGGAATGAACGGAATGGCAGTAGTTGGTGGGGAAACTATGCTTGTTTGAATCAGTAATAGCAGAGAATGCCAAGGCTAGAAGTTATAATCAACATTTTTTTTTCTTTCTTTTTCCATATTCCGTGCGAGGTAGTCAGATGGATATATAGCAGAACATGAGTTGAATTAAAGGGATAAACCTGAGGTAAGTGAGGGAGGGTAAATCGTAGGAGATGCATTTCATTAGGATTCCACAATGGTTAGTGGAAATGTTCAATTACAAGTAATTTTCGATAGATTTGGTACCTCATGCTGTGAAATTTTTGTAATATATGGTATTATTGATGGAACAGGAGGTGTTTGCTCTAAGACACATGGAACGTATACATGGAAAGTCCCCAAAGTCGATGTGTGTGACAAAACTATAATAATGCTTCATACCCCGACTTGGACAATTCCAAGCTTCGAGATGCACGGCTCTCATCCAACATAGACTGTAGGATTCGTTTCTGGTCATAGTAACTCTTTAGTGGAGCATAAACATTAAAAATATGAGAATTCGCTTGGGTGTTTATCTACTGGTATTTCTCGGTACAACACTCGAGGTACTTATCTTCGTCATTCACGATCCATACGCTAATAAGATTGTAAAACATCGTTTCAGAATGAGTACGAAACTGATTTTCACAGTTGCGAGTAGTTAGAGCTGACGACTAATTACGACGGCTCAGTGTGACTTAGGGACAAAGCAGCAGACGTTTCCGTGGATCTGGATGTTCGTCTTAGCATAGAGACAAGAGCGAGGAATGTGGATGGAAAAGCAGTGTGCATTATTTCCGCTCCTCTTGTAGATATATTAACAATTACTTTTTAGCACGATTGGAATGATTTTAGACTGAAGGTGGAATAAACATACATTTGTGTTCGTAGAGAACCACTACTAACGAGAAGAGTTCACTTGTATTTTGTTCCATTAAGAATCTTTTTTCTTCCAAGGGCTATCAATACAGAAGGACTTTTTAACATTTCCTGGAGCCAAACACTTCTGTGTCACAGTCCAAACCTAGCCTACTTTGCTTTCATTCGGTCCTAAACGCGAAAGAAACCACCGAAGAATGTACATTGGGCCCTTATATGCCTGTGTCTACCTAAGAAATCATTCTGAACATCTATTCTACATATGTGTAATGTGAAACATTCCCCAAGGGGTATTTCCAGAACGTCTAAATGACAGTTTCTGAAAAAGCAAAGCAATGAACTATATCCTCAAAACATTTACGGCTTTCAACTCGTGATCGATACAGATGTCTTCAACAACAGAAACGAAAGATCTGTAGGAGACATTGGCCGTCGTTGTTACACCTACGTGAAAAAAAAAAAAAGGCTCTGAGCACTATGGCACCTAACTTCTGAGGGCATCAGTCCCCTAGAACTTAGAACTACTTAACCTAACTAACCTACGGACATCACACACATCCATGACAGAGGCAGGATTCGAGCCTGCGACCTTAGCGGTCGCGCGGTTCCAGACTGTTCCGCCTAGAACCGCTCGGCCACTCCGGCCGGCGAAATAAAAGTAGGGACAATTACACCTAGTGGCAAGTTGTTTTCCCATTTAGCGTCTGCGACTGGAACAAAAAGGAAACAAAGACGTTCCCCTTACCAAATGTTTTGTATAGTATGACTTCTGATCTTTACGAAAACTGGTGTCGATGAGAGCGAGTAAAAGAGAAAATTCGCCCTTTGGTGGTAGAAAAATAATACGTGGAAGAACGAAAAATCGCAGTCAGTAAAAGCGAACAGAATGCAAACGAATGCAAATACGTCAGTGCGGCGATATACGGCGAGCCGTAGGCTGGCGCAACAGAACGGCGAAACTGAGCTACCACGGCAGCTGCGGAGCTCGCTGTTCCAGGGAGACCGCGATGAAATCCAGGCGGAGCGTCCGCGCAGGTGCCACAGGCGGCCTAAACCAGATACTTGTGCCCCAGCCTCTTTGTTACCTCTAGGACGCGTCCATCTGACCACCTTGAAAACCACAAAAGTAACTGCTGATTGTTCACTGTGATAGGACTTCAGACGGCAATCGCACGCATAAATACAGACCAGCTGTTACACTAGGAGTGACACTGGCAATGTCTGATTAATTGCAAATGCGAAATCGGAACTTTGGAACAGTGATGATTGTGGCATCTCCTTTAAGCTTTGCAGAAAACTGTATATTAGCCCATCGTGCGAAGCTGCATTTAAATTTCACAGCAAAGATTTTTACAAGACGAAATCGATTGCAGTTTAATAAAGCAGAAGCAATAAAATAACTTCTACCATTTTTGTGGCTCGTTGCTGCCACTTTGCTGTTAATCATTATTATACTACGAGCACAGTTTTCAGAACATTTATTTTCGACAAGTTATTGTGTTCAGTAATTGTTTACAAGAATTTCTGTTACAAAATGTTGATAAAGCATCTAACACGAATTTTAAAAATCAGCTTACGCCAGCGATGTCGATTACTCACGTTGTGGCGCGGCTGACATTTTATTACTTTTTTGCAGGTAGATCCACGTCGGATTCAAAGAAAAAAATGTCGACAGCATAGTGCGAATATCTGAAATTTAGTTTTACATGGGCACCTTTAAGTACGACAGTAGCACTGTGCCCGATTTGTCGCAGTGTTTTCTCAATGAAGCTATGAAACCATCACATTGCAACATTTGATCAAAATACATACCCACAAGAGGAAAAAAATTTAGCTTACTCTCAAATGCTTGAACAACAGAATTCAAAACATCCAAACGCACCTGGCACGATTTCAGCAACATCAAAACAAGACGAAGATAGCATACGTGGCTCTTCCAATATTTCCTACCAAGTATGCAAGAAAGACATATAGAAATGTTTCCATGTGTAATGGATTACGAACGGCACAATGTTGGTGTTATTGTTAATCGCTACCTAAAGATTTTGTTCAGTATGCGCAGCGGGGACGTCGACGAGATGCTGCATCCGTGAAACGATGTGATCAACAACTGCTCACAGCATTTCCAGTGGAAACTTGTTCCTGTACACTGCCCTTCATATCAGGTAGAGACCGACGTGTCCCTGGTAAACACGTTATTTTAGATATCTCTAGAGCCAGAATCATATGGATCGAGATCAAGTGACCTTGCAGGCAATGTTTCTGGAAAACATCTGGAGATAACATGTTAGCGGATGGTTTCTCTAAGCAGATCTCTCACTGTGCAAGCGACATGAGGTGTTGCCCCTTCTTGCACGAAGGCAGTGGTTTCCACTCAGTTGTGCTCTTCCAAAGCAGGAATCACATGCTGTACAAGGTGTTGTGGTTGGCAGGAGAGCCAACACCGTGTTACTAGAGGAAGCCGAAAGGCACGCGATTTTGCTCACGCAGGCTGGCGTGAGTTCTGGAACAGGACAAGGAAATTAGAATTTAGAAAAAACGGACGTAGCTGGTGGAATAGTTAACTTTAATCCATTAATGGTGAACGTCGTTCCTGACGGTACATGATTCACAGTATCAATAGTAACTGGTGATGGCGCCTTGCTAGGTCGTAGCAAATGACGTAGCTGAAGGCTATGCTAACTATCGTCTCGGCATATGAGAGCGTATTTTGTCAGTGAACCATCGCTAGCAAAGTCGGTTGTACTACTGGGGCGAGTGCTAGGAAGTCTCTCTAGACCTGCCGTGTGGCGGCGCTCGGTCTGCAATCACTGATAGTGGCGACACGCGGGTCCGACGTATACTAACGGACCGCGGCCGATTTAAAGGCTACCACCTAGCAAGTGTGGTGTATGGCGGTGACACCACACAAGGAGGACTCGGTAATGTGCAGGCGTCACGGTACACCTGCCACACCTTCTGGGTGTATTCTCTTCAAAGAAGAACGGACCGACAACGAAGGTCACAGTTACATAAGGCAAGTGCTATTGCTCTTCGTCCACAACACGTGGCTTAACAGCACCAGAAATTCGGCAGTTCTATGTATTTCCTGCACCCTGTAGTGTAAAACCGGCATCGTACTCTATAGCATGTTGTCAGGTCACATGTCATAAACTTCGATATGTACCAGGAACCGAAGAGCAAGTTCAGAATGTTGCTGCGAATCATGAGATTTCAATTGCTGCACCGTCTGGAGTCTTACACGAGTACCAATACAAAATATATCGCAAAACTTTCACTGCTGTTTCCCATGGGACGGGCAACTCTCTTGAGGCTGCGCGAGCACCAGTACTACCGGGCTCACGCTTTGCATGGTCAGTCACGGCAACAGAAACCTCGTCAATAGCTTCCACTGGGTTAGGACGCTTTCCTCTTCCAGGTGCCGCAACAAGCTCAGCCGCGTTTTTTAATCTCATTAGTTTGTTCTTTAAGCCACTTAATTACATCGGATCTAGCCTCAGACTTTAACGGTAACTGCTGCCATTCGCATGAAACACTTTCACTAACAGTGCATGGTTTCTCCTCTCGATAGCCATATTGTTCACTCACGCAATAGCTTGTCAAATGTCAGCGTGGGTCTCATACCTTCATACAAACGGCTAGATTTCCACGGTAATCATGTTACAGAGTTTCCAGGGATGATGGAGAAAGGGTAAATGTATTATTTTATGGTAAGGGACACTGCTGCTGACGTTCACAGTCATGTTCTTTCCGAGTATGTCATGATTTCAGAGGTTTTGGTTACATTCGATACACAGGATTTTTTAAGTATTTTGAGACGTGGTAGTATGGACTATAAACGACAAATATGTCCAGTAAACATGGGTTCTAAAATGCATACCCTAAGAGCTATAACCAATTGTTCATCCTCTCTACTATGAAGCTTACCTCTTCTGAAGGAGTGGACATGGCTGTTAAGGTACGCATTTTAGAGCCCATGTTTACGGGATATTTTTTGCTAGTCTGCAAAACCATACCATCTCTCAGTATATGGAAAGCAAGGAGCAAAGACATATATTTCACAATATCGAAAATGAACAAATGCTCACACTCATTTTAGAGCACATGTTGAATAGACGTTTTCGTCTTCTTTTGGTCCATAGTACCATCTCCCAAACATCCTGTACGAGACATCCTGTGAACCCTCGTTACCCTTGTCTTAACACGCCTCATTAAATTCTTACTCAGATCTGGTTCAACTATATTACGAAGTATGGATGTGGAATAAGTTTAATGTGAGTAGCAATTCATTTTACAACCACGACAGCGCCTATACTGAAATTTTCTTACCGACAAACCCAACTACATGTGTATGAATCTTAAATAAAAAAGGAAAAAGAGATTCTTTTGCGATAAAAAACAAGAATCCCTGGAGATTAGGAAAAGGCCATGGACTGTGACTACTGCTAAAAATGGAGTCGAGCTTTCTGACCTTCCTTTATATATATTTCAGCATTATGTGGTTTCGGTGCTTGCTGATCACTGATAAAATATGATTTATAAGCACCTATTATTTGCAGTGGACGGTGAAAGGCTGACAAAATAACCTACGACGATACATTAACCGTCATGTACTGCACTTAATAGAAATGGAAGCTCACGAACTGCTCTCGCAAATGAATGGGACAGAAATCACGAAAAACAAAGCGCGCAGTTCAAATTCTACTGGGAAACGCTTTAATACAATCACTTGATATTTCACAAGAAGTCGTTGAAGTTGATACACCAAGTACCTTCCAGAGTCTATGTGTATCTAGTAATGCCTACACAAACACAAGAAACCAGGTTGAAATGTGAGGATTCAACAAGCCAGGTACTCTACAATGGTATTCTGAACAAAACTTATCTTGAAGAAAGGCCCAGTATAAACCAAGTTTGTTGAAATCGTTATATTCTGTCACACGTCGGTTGTATAACACAAAATGCAAACTGGGACATATCTCTAGCCTGGAATGGGTATACGAACTATTTCCAGCGATTCCATGAACAAGAACTGCATTTAACCGTAACAAACATCGGCGAGAGAACGTGGCGAGAGATTTCACTGAGTTATGCTCCACATATACAGTGAGACTGTACGACGAAAAACATAAATTCAATGAGAAAACGCAAAAAGATAAAAAAAGAGACATATAAGTTAACCGTCACAAGAAGTGAATCTCTCGCAAACTGCAATCGAATTTATGCCCTGTTAATAATTGCACCTAGAGGTAATGTGGTTACCACAGCTTCCATGCTGCTAGTCCGTCTCAAAGCAAGCTCTTTTCATCCTAGTCACTAGTATGTCTTTTCACGAACCTCCTCGACAACTGTGTACGAAAAGGGGAAACTTCGCGTGGCTTGCGGGAACAAAGATCTATCTCAAAACTGGTCCGAGGAGAACTGTCAGTTTTACAGCTTTCCAAAGAAAACTCTTACTTTACAAAAGCAATTCTAATAGTGTGGGAAATTGCAGTAGTGGAGAGAGAGTGAGAGAGAGTGTTTGTGTGTATGCGCACACGCGCGTGCGCCCCTGTGTGTGTGTGTGTGTGTGTGTGTGTGTGTGTTTGTGTGTGTGTGTGAGAGAGAGAGAGAGAGAGAGAGAGAGAGAGAGAGAGAGAGTCTATAACAACACAGATCGTTGCCACGTTCGTTGTCTGATACAAATCGACAACTAGTGTTATCTTGTTCACCGTCCGTCATAAAATTTCGAAACTAATTTTAGTTCTGGCGTATAAGCTACCGTGGTAGCTTGAACTGGCAACTGTACACAGCAGGTGTGCATTCGACCAGTCAGTTGTGAGCAGACTTTTTAAGTTATAATCCTAGAACACTATACCCCGCTTCACGAGAGACGGCTCTTCCGTGCATAGGGGCGGAGTGATCGGGAGACGTGGAGGGGATGAGGTTTGCGCGAGCGTGGCGGCAGATTGCGGGGAAACGAAGTCCATGTTGCCTAACTTTGTTGTTACGGACAACAATCACGTTCATTTGCCTTCGGTACATCGTTTTATACGTAATAACACATTTTAAAAATGATTCCGATCATTCGTCTACATGAGAGAAGTCTAATTTTTGAGTCCTGAGGTTGTGTCCACTGCTCCACAGCAATTGTCTGTATGACGTAGGAAAGCGAGAATAGCTGATACAGTTTTGTCAACACGTCAAGAACAATTTTTCTCAAAACGACGATTGTCAAACTACAAGATTATCGAAAATAGTTTCATTAATTGCCATTTGTTGCGATTTGGACCCTATTGTAAGTAAAAATGTAATACATAACAAAATAAACTTCCAACTCAAACCGAAATCGTTATATTTGTCTGACAACTGCTCTACTCCATATAATTTTTTAAATGTGTATAATGTGCGTATGGGGGTGTGTTTCACTGCTGTTCAATGTAAATCACTTTGCTTAAAAAGAATTACTGGTATCAAACACTAGAGCAAAAGACTGTAGTAAAAATTGTCAGTATGTTATCATATTTTTCGGTGTCAACAGGCATTATGACTAACTAGTTCGTCATTACAGTGTGAGAATGCAATTACGATCCATTGAACAAGCTAACAATTAACTATTTTCTGTGAATAACTCGACGGAATGCTGATCGATAACTTCTAAGACCACCGATATCTCGACACGTAACACTTCCTTTCATTTTAAGGCATTTACCAATTGGTGCCATGAAAATGACAGGGGTTTACGTGTCGAAATACTGGAGTTTTTGTCGGATTTATCCAGCCGTCTTCAGGTGAATAATACAATAGGCTGGGAAAAGCTTAACTTCTCCTTGGACACTGTGTTGAACATTATTGTCTGAATAATTCACTGGAAACATATTCCTAATCAATAAAAGCTAGGAATTTCTCATGTACAGTGTATGCAATTGATATGCTGACAGAAACATTTTTAAACCATGAGTCTTTAAAGCCAAAAAAGATCACTACTTTGTTGAAAAGTCTATATCGTAATACATCTGCTGCGTTCATGTTGGAACCATCTGACTGTAAATTTAGGATGATACATTCAAGGCTTTTATCCATTTTCACCTCCCTGTGAAAGTATTATTTTTGAAACTTTTCAGCGTGACACACACAAAGTGCTCACGCTGAAGGAGGATGCTGTCTATTCCTTCAATCACAAGTCTTTCAGTGTCTGTTATCTTGAATGTTTTGCTTTGTTCCCACATAGCTTGTAACCTGTGCGCAAATTAATTCTATCGGTTTATACTGACAGGAATATGTGGCTAAACGCATACTGTGTGACCACACTCACATGGAAGAAAGTCAAATTTGTACATTCTGTCGCGTGACTTTTATAAATTAACGAGATGCATGAGTTCAGCACGAGTCTGGCTTATATTGTCCGGAATATTTTTATTTTTCAGCCAGAGCGCAATATTCCCTTTCCTAATGCTCGTATTTGGTCATTTCTCTGTAACAGCCGAATGATAACCGGCACGGTAATTACAATGACCGACTTCGAAGCTAAGTATGGCAACAATTATTCAGTGAATCACTCCTTGAAAGAGACAGTGTTCATTGCCGAATGGTAGGCACTACGGTGTTAATTACATCTAAATACAAGTTTACTCTCAGGAACCAAATCACAAAAAGAGCCACCTTGCAGAATAAGTATCTGAGAACCTTTTCCTACCGGAACTTTAAAACCGCCAATATACCGGCACTCATTTTCCAGCAGGTATTCGTGGAATGATACTGATTCACTCATGTTTCATCAAGGTAGATGTAGAATTACCTCCTCCTCTTGTATTATGCATCTTTATAACAGACGTTCTTCGTGCTGCTCATATGTAACTTCTTTCAGTTAAAAACTCTCTTCTTAAAATGTTTAAAGCAATGTATTTTAAATTTTTTTCTTACATTGACGGATTGCTACCTTTGAAGTCAATTTACTCAGGCATAATTGCAACAAGTTTTTGTGATGTCGGGTATTCCCTTCTTACATACATTTTAAACACGGAGCGCTTTAGAACATCGTTGTCAAAACCATTTATTTGTGTTACAGGTTTCTTCCGATTTTCCTGAGTTTCCTATGCCTCCGACACTATTTTCTGAATAGCACCGGCACTTTTGTTTGCTATTCTCTGCATAGTTCTCTTGCCGACACATGCTTCTTCAGCTCGTTCTTGAGTCTTCGAAATGTCGATAGTAGAAGGATAGCTTTCAGAAACAAATTTGAAGAAGTTGTAAATGCGGGACATAATCCTTCTCGACTGCTTGTGAAGCATCTACATTTTCATGATTACTCTGCAATTCACAATTAAGTGTCTAGCAGAGCTATTTCTCTGCCGTTCCCCTCTCGAACAGCGCGCAGGGAACACGAACGCTTTTATTTTTCCTTGCGAGCTCTAATTTCTCTTACATTATTGTGATGAACATTTGGCGCCAACAAAGTATTTTCCCACTCTGAGGAGAAAGTTCGTGACTGAAATTTCATGAGTAAATCCTACTACAGCGGAAAACACCATTGTTTTGATGATTGCCACCCCATTTCGCGTATCATATCCGTGGCAGTCTCTCCCCTATTTCTCGAAAATACAAAACAAGCTGCCTTCTTTGAACTTTTTTGATCAATCCTACCTGCTGTGGATTCCACACCTGACAGCAATGCTCTAGAAGAGAGCGGAAAAGCATAGTGCAAATAGTCTCTCTAGTAGAGCTGTTGCACTTTCTAAGTGTTCTACTAATAAATCGCTGTCTTTGGTTTGCTTTCCACACAACGTTATCCACGTGACCGTCGCACTTTAAGTTACTCGTAATTGTAATCCCTAAATGTTTAGTTGAATTTACAACCTTTAGAATCATGTGTTTTATCCTGTAAACCGAATTTGGCGGGTTTCTTTTAGTACTCATGCGGATGACTTCCAACTATTCATTATTTAGAGTCAATTGCCACTTTTCTCAGTCCGCAGCTCGTGGTCCTGCGGTAGCGTTCTCGCTTCCCACGCCCGGGTTGCCGGGTTCGATTCCCGGCGGGGCCAGGGATTTTCTCTGCCTCGTGATGACTGGGTGTTGTGTGATGTCCTTAGGTTAGTTTTAGGTTTAAGTAGTTCTAAGTTCTAGGGGACTGATGACCATAGATGTTAAGTCCCATAGCGCTCCGAGCCGAGCCACTTTTCTCACTATACGGATATCTTGTCTCAGTCGTATTCTAATTTGCTTTAATCTCTCATGACTTTATAAGACGGTAAATCACAGCATAATCTGCAAACAGTCTAAGAAGGCTGCTCATATTGTCTCCCAAATCGTTTATTAGATCAGGAACAGAGGAGCGCCCTATAACACTTCCTAGCAAACGCCAGATATCACTTCGATCACTTCTGTTTTACTCAACGACGATTACTACATACAGTGATCTTTCTGACAGGAAATCACGAAACCAGTCGCACGACTAAGACGATATTCCATAGGCATGCAATTTAATTGAAGTTACGTATAAGGAACTTCATGTTTAATGCCGCCATATGACATTTTCACTAGGAAATCACACTAAAATATTTACTCATACACATTCATAGCTATATTGCTACAAGAAAGTAACATCGACATCTGAATGAGTAATTCGGTCGCTCTGTGAATGAAATTGCATTCACACAAAATACGGCAACAGCGCAGCACGTCGGAGAGTGATTCTCGCAGTCCAGTTTGTAACTCGCAGCTAGCCGCTCGGAAAGAGAATGAATCTTATTGGCTACTAGAAGTTAACGGTGGGAGATGCTCAGAATAGCTGAAAATAGGGCCGCCTTCCAACATGATGCGAGTTGTAAAAAAGGGGGGGGGCGGAGGGAGATGATGTTACACTGCCACTAATCCATCGTAACGTTTACTGTTCCAAATTTTACCCAAAGGATAATAATTTATAAGTTATGCATTATTTAACTACTCTCATTAAAGCTCCAATACCAAATTAATTACGTAATGTCCTGTTTTATACCACACTGCAATCACGAATTTTACGAGGGTTTAGTAATCTAGGACATGCGGCTGTAGTGTGTTAACGCTGCAGTCTCACAAATCGCTATGGAGCAACATCTCTAAATCAAGTTAAAGACATTATCGAGAATCTTTTGAAGAAGAGAAAACCATCTGCAAAGCTTGTCCTGCATGCCTTGACTCCCGGACAAAAATAAGGAGCCGGGGATGTCTACTTTGGCTCCGAGCACTATGGGACTTAACATCTGAGTTCATCAGTCCCTTAGACTTAGGACTACTTAAACCTAATTAACCTAAGGACATCACACGCATCCATTCCCGAGACACGATTCGAACCTGCGACGTAGCAGCAGCGCAGTTTCGGACTGAAGCGCCTAGAATCGCTCGGCCACAGCGGCCGGTCGTCTACTGTGATTTCATTGAAATGCAAAACGCGAACAACTCTTTTCTCGAAAACACCATCACTGGTGACGAGGCTTGGTGCCATCAACACAGATATACTACAAAAAGACAAACTGCAGAAATTCACATTAAGAGTCAACGATTTGATGACATAACCGACACTGAAGCCTATAAGATGTGAGAGTTGTACAATATCACACAGAAGAACTTTCCTGGCGGTTTCACTTGGTTTTATGAACATTCTGGGCGTTTTACTCAGGTAGGGGGAGATTATGTGGATCACCTGCATCATTAAAATCACCCTATTAACTTTCCTGTAATTTTTATTTCTCCAGTCTCGAAACTTTCTGGAATGACTGGAGTATCAACATTTCGATGATAAGTTGCGGCACTAAGGATCACTTTTCAACTTCTGTAAAATACTTGGGTAAAATGTTTACTCCCTAAAGATTTTTCACTCAACTTGTTATGGGACTGAATGATACAAAACCAGTATAACTTCAGTCACTAACTGTTAGGAATGTGATTTCATCCTTATTATTATCATGACGAATGAAATATGAAGCAAAATGTCGGATCTCCAGAAAAGAGCAGGCGAGTAAGCCGCTACTCTAGATCATAAGCGGAATGTGAAACGATTCACTCTTTATTACGAACAGTCCTGAATGAGTAACCTTAAGTATTAAATTTCGAATTCAATGAAAGAATTTCGGTTTTCTTGTGCGTATAGAGAGCGTGATTGGATAGTTAATCTACAGCGCTATGCTTCATAATAAATTGACGCTGCGGGGAAAATGGATGTAGGGAGAGGCAATGTCTGATTTGAATTTCTTTCCTTTCTTGCGTCCTTTAATTCCACACTTTCTTCGAACCGATTTCCTGCAGTTGATTGGAGACGGCGTTCCTTCCGTCTGCGCTTTAACGCGGCACACCCTTCAGTGCACTTGAGTTTGGAAATATAAATTAAACTGTATTCCAGAAATAAAATCTTCCAATCTTCAGTATAATGCGCGCTAGCTCAACGAGTAAGACAAAGTTAATGTCCACTCAACACCGACTTCATTAGAGAGAAAAGCCTGGCTCTCTTTTGATAAGGACGTAGGAGGGAATCGGCCGAAGATGTGTTGAAGGAACCCTTGAAATTTCCCTTTACGCCGGAGAATTTATTTCGGACAGCATCTGACAATGAAAAATAGATGTGCGTTAGTGGATCATACACTGAATAGGAATACAGAGTAAATTTACAATATCAGCTGGCACCAGTAATGCCCAGTAAAGCTACGGAATCTTTTCATAGCCATAGTGCGACAACAGCAAGCTCTGCATTTTGACGGGTCAAACCAGAGGACCAGCATTTATTAGACGGTAAAAATTAGTAACCTTTATCTGCAAATTCTTCTTCATGTTAGGTATCTGCATATGTCACACTGTCGTATAAACCATCAACATTACAGTGGTTAGTATCTCCGGTACTTCCTAAAACAGAGGGCGAAGAGGTAAATCTAAAATTGTGGTGGTAAAAGAAGATTTGTAGGCAGCGGAGTAAACTGTTGCATTCTCTATATCGCGATGTGGTGGTATAAACGTATCTCAGTGATAAAGTGAGTCATCACTAAAATATTTCCTTTGGCTTATGACACGATACATCAAATATCATTCTCCCTGCTAGACTAATCTCAGCTGGTAACAGAATCAATGCCAGGGAGTCTACAGATGTGTGGCAGCAGACGACGAAGATACAGGTCCCGGAACTGCGTACACCTATGAGACACGAATGAAGTAGTTCATAAGGGAAAATTTCGTTAAATTACGCATAGCTCAATACCATGATACCACTGACATGCACACACAGGGGAAAACCTCGGCTGCAAAAGATACTTCTAAGACGACTGTCTAACTAGGAATTGTACTTCGCGCTTGAGAAATCTATGAAACACTTGCAAATAACTGGGACGACAGTCAGCTCAATTTCTTGTGAAATGCTTGCACAAAACTGAGTAAACCGACAGTTGTAAACGACGAATCCTTGAGCGGCTTACAAATTCCATTTACATTCACATAGTCAGCAAAGGGCTTGGTAACCAAGAGAATAAAAACTTCGCCCATTGTCAACTTGTAGCCAACAACTACCCTGAGTACAGACTTCAAGTTACTGGCGTGATCTTATAAAATACGAACGTTTCCATAAAAACATTTATGCTGGAAGTCCTCCTCGCATACAAAACTCGAACGGCACATTTTAACACTGAGCAACAAAAACTCCGTAATTGTCTCCTACATCGACGCTAAAGCTTGAGATTTTCCTCAAATCTGCCTACAACCTTCCCCTGAAGTGCTACGAAAGCGAGGCACCTGTGACGTAATCTTCGGGTTCGGCGATGCTTCAGAGAGCCAAGACGTCGACACACCCGAAAAAAAGCCCAGAGCTGAGAAGTTCATCTGAGCTGTAAGGTAAGTTAATGACATCAAATTGGCACCAAAATTCACCAAACTTCTGCCCAATGCTACCGTGGACACATCACACGATGGGAAGGTCGTTACATTCCATCTTACTCACATTACACCCCTTCTTTTGACGACTCGGCGATGGTGAACAGAACCGCGACACCGAGCTTTGAAGCTCTTTTCATATGGGTGGCTGGTGTTAACATTTCAGACACACTGCCACTTAGAATCGACATGAAAGGGCCGCAGAGGGTGACATAAAAGGCGTCAACGAAACCACCCCTTTCTTTGGGGCCTCGATTCTCACACATTTAGTGGCCGGAAAAGGTTCAGAGTGCGATGACCAAGATCATGACGTTCCTGACAACGTTCGACACTGCTGATATCTCCTGGGTGTTCCACTCTTTCACTAAGGTCGTAGTGAATCTTCAGCCTCAGTAAATGTGATCTGACCCATTTGGAGTATAGTGCGACAGCGATTTCTGCTCCAGTATACAGCTGCTCAGGTGCCTGAAGATATGGACAATCCCACCTAAAGGTGTCGAAGGGGTTACTTAACACTCAGGCGCTACAGCAGCTACGAGTCCGAATTGGTGTCTAAATTTCTGACAGCTACATATGTAAAGTGCTCAACAAAAATACGTGGTTGGCACCGAAGGTGTTGCTGGAGTGGTGGGTATTAGAGGGACTCTTTACCTTTTTATTCACGCACAAGTTAATGTTACTCTCTCCCTCCACAAGACGCCGCAAAACAGGAAAGCTGAAAATAATGCATAGGTACCGTTTGATATTTTCGATCACGTTCAGAATTCGCCCAATGGGTTTGAACGGTGCCTAGTGGTTCCACCCCGCACGCGAGAGCAAAAATTAGAGTCACGCTGGACATCAGAGGGGTGCTGTTGCGTCCAAAGGGGAGACTGTCTCACAATGTCCTTAGATAATGGGTGGGACGTAGGGGTTCCAGCCTGTACACGAGAGCAAAACTGGCGACCGTGCTGCACTCCAAACGGGTGCGATTACGTTCAATGGGGATCTGGTCCCGCAATGTCCTTAGAGAAGGGATGGAAAGCCCGAGAGGATCAGCAGTGCCAAAGACTGTCGAGAGCGTCTTCCTGTTGCTCATAGCACTGAGAACTGTCGTTTCCGGTCCGCAGCTCGTGGTCGTGCGATAGCGTTCTCGCTTCCCACGCCCAGGTTCCCGGGTTCGATTCCCGGCCTGGTCAGGGATTTTCTCTGCCTCGTGATGACTGTGTGTTGTTGTGATGTCCTTAGGTTAGTTAGGTTTAAGTAGTTCTAAGTTCTAGGGGACTGATGGCCATAGATATTAAGTCCCATAGTGCTCAGAGCCATTTGAACCATTTGTCGTTTCCGACCACGAAATACGTCAGAATCAACGCCCCAGGAAAAGTCTATTTTGGTGCATCATGACAAGGGGACATCGACTGGTAAGTAAATTTTCAAAAATATTTTATTTTATTCTGAAAGTAACCAGTTTGGGCATTTTATTTTTCCTTCTTCACGCCCATACGCTTCTATCCAAATAAACAAACTTGTCGTACACCACCATAAATCACTGGATATCGTGGATTCCAATCGTTATGCAGTTTTTCACGATATCCAGTGTTTATGCCGCTAGTGACAAATTCAGTTATTTGAATAAAAGCGTATGGGGCCTGAAGTTTTCAAAATGAAATGCCAAAACTGGTTGCTTTCAGAATAAAATAAAATAAATATATCGAATTTGCTGAATTTTATTGACGTTGGAAAAAAGGAAAGGAAAATGCTGTCGCCATTTGTAACCCCCCTCCCGAGGCCTTTTCGTGCCAACTCTGAGCGACTGCGATTATGAAATCTTTTCCTCGGTCAGCCACATGAAAAGTGTGTGATTTCAACGCTGGTAGTCGTTGTTCTGACTTCCATCGCAGAAATGTCAAAGTAAGGGATGAAATGAGGGTTAGAGGGGTGTGACGATCTTTCCATCTAGTGACACGTGCACGATTGCGTTGTGGTGAAGTTTGATACCAATGTGACATCATTAGCCGACCATAAAGCTCACAAGAATTTCTGAGCTATAGCTCTTTTTTTCGTGTGTCGACATCTTGCTGTTTGAAACGTCATTGAGTCCGAGGGTGGCGCCACGCTTTTGCACCGTTATAGAGGAAGGAAGTTGTAGGCGTCTTCAAGCAAAATTTCCCACTTATACGTCGCAGTAGGAGGCAATTGCATGGTTTCGAATAAGTGATCCTCTGATTCTGTCGCGCATTGTGGATACTCGTATGTTGGCATTTGTAGAGATTCAGTGTACGTTCTAAAACAGTACCAGTGATTGCTTTTCTTACGCTTACAGCATGTAATAACATGCAGTATAACTATTTAAGATTACGATGATCTTTGGTGTCAGTAGAGCTGTATTTGGATCTACATATCCCTAGGCGATACCTGTAGCGCAGGGGACATTTTATGATAAATAACCAGAAAAATATCAATTAGAAGCAATTTCGAAAGTAAAAGACTTCAGCGCAATCATGGTATGAGGACTGAGGAAAAAGTCGTTATAACTATTATGTGAGATCACAAAGTGATATTTGTCGCGTGGAAGCTATGAGGGCTTAGCGTGTATTGATAACAAATTACGGCTCTTGATTGCTGATATTAGCACAGAGTCCACTGTGAAATCAGCTGTGTGGCGAGGGTCGTGCGGAATAAAAATAGCCCATGTGAAGAAGCGTCTTTCACAGAAATAGCCATTCCACGAAGGACAATTGAGAGAAAATCCCACAGTGAATTGGTGGAAGCCCATACGAATAATGCTCTCCCATAGCATACAGTAGCATGGTGGATAGGAAAGTTTCAGCAAGAAAAACATGCTATTACAGTAATACCTCTAATTGTTTTTTTGCGTTGTCATTAGCCCACAATGATGGGTGCAGCCGGCCCAGTGTTGTGAGTATTGTTCCACGATGGCAGTTGATGTTGTTGTTGTTGTTGTGGTTCTCAGTCCAGAGACTGGCTCGATGCAGCTCTTCATGCTAATCTGTCCGGTGCAAGCTTCTTCATCTCCGAATAACTTCTGCAACCTACATCCTTTTGAATATGCTCAGAGTATTCACCTCTTGACCATGGCAGTAACAACCGTAATAATGTTGTTACAGAAATGTTGACAAATTTTTGGAATTGTTTCCGTTAGTGGTGGCACAACTGGTGATCAGCAATGCTTGGGACGACCTGTCATTGTATGTACCGACGTGGCACTTGCCGTCGCTGTGCAGCACCTGGAGGAAGACAGAAGATGGACCCTACTGGACTTAGAGAGGGAAAGTAGCATCAAGAAAAGCATCATACAGAGGATATTGCGGACAGATCTGCAGGATAAAAAAAGAAATCCACTACTCTACAGCTGCACTATTGATGACAAACAGTTGGAGACAGCGTCTGCCGTAAAATATCTAACTTTAACTATCCAGAGCGACCGTAAGTGGTATGACCACATAAAACAGATAGTGGGAAAAGCAGACACCAGATTCATCGGAAGCATCTTAAGGAAATGTAACTCATCCACGAAAGAAGTGGGGCGCTTTTTGGCCCGAGTCTTGAATGTTGTTCATCTATCTGGGGTCTCTACCAGGTAGGACTAGTAGAGGAAATAGAGAAGATCCAACGGGGAGCGGCGCGTTTCGTCACGGGATCGTTTAACTGGCGTGAGAGCGTTACGGAGATGCTAAACGATCTCCATTGGCAAACCTTGCATGAGAGGGCGTTGTGCATCACGGAGAGATTTACTATTTTAATTTCGGGACAGCACTTTTCAGGAGAAGTCAGACCACATATCACTTCCCCCACATACATCTCACATATTGACCACGTGGAGAAAATTCGAGAAATTAGAGCCAGTGCAGAGGCTTACCGACAATCATTCTTCCCACGCACTATTCGCGAGTGGAACAGGGTTGGAGGGATCAGATAGTGGTACTGCCACATGCCATTAGGTGACCTGCGTAATATGATGTACATGAACTGTGCAAAACCGCATCGTGTTGGGTAGCGCATGATTTGACGGAAGTTCAACGGTGGATGCAATGTGCAATATGCTCCAACCACCTAGCACGCTGGCGACAGGATGGTGAACTCTTCCTGTCACGAATGATCGCTATCGATGAATTTCAGCCCAGGGCATACGAACGGGAATTCAAACGTCAGTCCACGGAGTATTGAAATGCCAGATCACGAAAGCACGAGGAGTTCCGTCAGAATCGTTCCCCCTTGAAATTCATGGTGATCGTTGGGTATGACGTCATCGACGTTGTTCCACACTGTGCGCAGAGTAGTACAGGGACATCCTGGCGCGACGGGTACGACATGGCGTTCGGTAGAAACGTCTGGATTTTGTGGACGATGTTATCACACTGCACCAAAACACAAAATCACATAAATCAGCGTGTATACGGCGGCAACTGTGAGGCTGGGAGTGGGAAATATTGGAGCACCCGTCGTACCCTCCTGACCTTTCGTTCTGTGACTTGGATCTCATACGGAAGGTGAAGGAACCACCAATACAAGAAAGGAAATGGCCGAAGCTGAGCGACAGCAGATAGCCAGATTAATACGTGGTGCAGCAAATAGTGACGCAGATGGAATTAGGCGCCTCCCACACCGTTGGCAGCGTGCGGTGAAGTTTGCAGGGGACTACAGTTTTGTCATGTCAGTTGTATGTGAGCTGTTCCGTAATCGTATTGCACCATGAAATCAGCATTGTCGTGTACGCAGCCGTAATAAACATGTGAGGCACAGCTTTTCACGTTTTCTTCAGTGTCCACCCGTGTAGCTTCCACCTCGTTCTTTCATCTCCATGTGGCGCATTTTCCAGCCGCGCTGGGATCTGCAAGGAAAAAAAATTGCAATAACTTTTACCCCAACTCTCATATACAATTAATGGTGTAATGGCTTTATGGGATTAAAACAATGAAAGCAATATTCGTTTGTTACTTCTGGTTTTAAATTCCTCTTTCCTTTTATGGCCATTGTTTTGTATTAAGGTATCAACAGTGATTATAATTTACATGGAAAAACAATAAAAAACTTGTTGTACAGTATCTCTATTTTGTTTTTGCAGTGTCATTCGCCTTCATTGTAGGCTGCAGTCGGACCACTGTTGTGGATATGGTTCTACAATGGCAGCTACAACCGTAATAAAGTAGTAACAGGGATGTTGCCAAATTCTTGGAGTTGTTTTCAATTTGTGACACAATCAGTACTGTAAAAATAGTATTATGAAACTACATTCTAATTTTTTAAATGTTTGTTTATTTGAATTTTGATTTTCCCACTAAAACACTCGAAGTGACAGAATTGACATTGCTCTGCTACCAAGAGTCAGTAAGTTACGGATCTTAAAACATCTTTTACTTTTCCCAAAATATCTCTTAAACGAATAAAGTTATCTAAAAATGGTTTTCTTTGGCTTCAAGAGCTGAAGAAACTGTTCTGACGTGACGCAACGAACGTTGGGTATGGTAAGAGGCTGGGGATTACCGAGGCGTAAATGCTTACAGACGTTATATTTGTTAATGACAATTATCAAATCGTATCGCCTGAGTAGCAATAACACAGACAATTACTTGCGCTCGAAATCAGTCAGCATCACTTGAAAAAAATCATAGACCAAATGATGGTTTGCAAAAAGAGTCAGGACACCTTACACTGAATGCCTTCTTGACGAGAACTTCATAATCAGAATGAATGGTGGATCACGATAAAATGAGGATACTGATTAAATCAGAAAACTTGTAACGAATTAATATACAACCGTAAAGAACAATAATAGAAAATGGTTGCTATGTCAAATCTCAGGAATACCATACACATCAAGGAAACTTTTGCATGACATTGATATGTAGCCCAGGTTTGTTGTTATCGTGACTGTTCCTGGCCGGCCGCGGTGGTCTAGCGGTTCTGGCGCTGCAGTCCGGAACCGCGGGACTGCTACGGTCGCAGGTTCGAATCCTGCCTCGGGCATCGGTGTGTGTGATGTCCTTAGGTTAGTTAGGTTTAAGTAGTTCTAAGTTCTAGGGGACTTATGACCTAAGACGTTGAGTCCCATAGTGCTCAGAGCCATTTGAACCATGTTTTTGACTGTTCCTGTACCGATTGGAAGGTCAGCCCTGACGTTGTTTGTAAACATAAACACAGTTACCATGAACGTTACGTATGTGTAGAACGCCTCACTCAAATGAACTACAGCATTTCAGTTGACAGTAAAGCATTAGCAGGGACGCATCAGAGCCTTCTGTATAGCAGTACAGTGAACATGTGCGCCAGAGTCGAAATGAAATGATGTGGACATGGAATCGTTTCAATTGGCAGGTAGTGTAGAAATCTGCGCTGTAGGAATTAGCATGGGTTTCGAAAAAGACGATCGTGTGAAACCCAGCTCGCGCTATTCGTCCACGAGACTCAGAGGGCCATAGACACGTGTTCCCAGGTAGATGCCGTGTTTCTTGACTTTCGCAAGGCGTTCGGTACAGTTCCCCACAGTCGTTTAATGAACAAAGTAGGAGCATGTTGATACAATATACATAAATGACCTAGTGGATACCATCGGAAGAACACTGAGGCTTTTTGCGGATGATGCTGTGGTATATCGAGAGGTTGTAACAATGGAAAATTGTACTGAAATGCAGGAGGATCTGCAGCGAATTGACGCATGGTGTAGGGAATGGCAATTGAATCTCAATGTAGACAAGTGTAATGTGCTGCGAATACATACACTCCTGGAAATTGAAATAAGAACACCGTGAATTCATTGTCCCAGGAAGGGGAAACTTTATTGACACATTCCTGGGGTCAGATACATCACATGATCACACTGACAGAACCACAGGCACATAGACACAGGCAACAGAGCATGCACAATGTCGGCACTAGTACAGTGTATATCCACCTTTCGCAGCAATGTAGGCTGCTATTCTCCCATGGAGACGATCGTAGAGATGCTGGATGTAGTCCTGTGGAACGGCTTGCCATGCCATTTCCACCTGGCGCCTCAGTTGGACCAGCGTTCGTGCTGGACGTGCAGACCGCGTGAGACGACGCTTCATCCAGTCCCAAACATGCTCAATGGGGGACAGATCCGGAGATCTTGCTGGCCAGGGTAGCTGACTTACACCTTCTAGAGCACATTGGGTGGCACGGGATACATGCGGACGTGCATTGTCCTGTTGGAACAGCAAGTTCCCTTGCCGGTCTAGGAATGGTAGAACGATGGGTTCGATGACGGTTTGGATGTACCGTGCACTATTCAGTGTCCCCTCGACGATCACCAGTGGTGTACGGCCAGTGTAGGAGATCGCTCCCCACACCATGATGCCGGGTGTTGGCCCTGTGTGCCTCGGTCGTATGCAGTCCTGATTGTGGCGCTCACCTGCACGGCGCCAAACACGCATACGACCATCATTGGCACCAAGGCAGAAGCGACTCTCATCGCTGAAGACGACACGTCTCCATTCGTCCCTCCAATCACGCCTGTCGCGACACCACTGGAGGCGGGCTGCACGATGTTGGGGCGTGAGCGGAAGACGGCCTAACGGTGTGCGGGACCGTAGCCCAGCTTCATGGAGACGGTTGCGAATGGTCCTCGCCGATACCCCAGGAGCAACAGTGTCCCTAATTTGCTGGGAAGTGGCGGTGCGGTCCCCTACGGCACTGCGTAGGATCCTACGGTCTTGGCGTGCATCCGTGCGTCGCTGCGGTCCGGTCCCAGGTCGACGGGCACGTGCACCTTCCGCCGACCACTGGCGACAACATCGATGTACTGTGGAGACCTCACGCCCCACGTGTTGAGCAATTCGGCGGTACGTCCACCCGGCCTCCCGCATGCCCACTATACGCCCTCGCTCAAAGTCCGTCAACTGCACATACGGTTCACGTCCACGCTGTCGCGGCATGCTACCAGTGTTAAAGACTGCGATCGAGCTCCGTATGCCACGGCAAACTGGCTGACACTGACGGCGGCGGTGCACAAATGCTGCGCAGCTAGCGCCATTCGACGGCCAACACCGCGGTTCCTGATGTGTCCGCTGTGCCGTGCGTGTGATCATTGCTTGTACAGCCCTCTCGCAGTGTCCGGAGCAAGTATGGTGGGTCTGGCACACCGGTGTCAATGTGTTCTTTTTTCCATTTCCAGGAGTGTAGTAAGAAAGATCCCTTATCATTTAGCTACAATACAGCAGATCAGCAACTGGAAGCAGTTAATTCCATAAAATTTCTGGGAGTAGGCATTAGGAGTGATTTAAAATGGAATGATCATATAAAGTTGATCGTCGGTAAAACAGATGCCAGACTGAGATTCATTGGAAGAATGCAATCCCAAAACAAAGGAAGTAGGTTACAGTACACTTGTTCGCCCACTGCTTGAATATTGCTCTCCAGTGTGGGATCCGTACCAGATAGTGTTGATAGAAGAGATAGAGAAGATCCAACGGAGAGCAGCGCGCTTCGTTACAGGATCATTTAGTAATCGCGAAAGCGTTACCGAGATGGTAGATAAACTCCAGTGGAAGACTCTGCAGGAGAGACGCTCAGTAGCTCGGTACGGGCTTTTGTTGAAGTTTCGAGAACATACCTTCACCGAGGAGTCAAGCAGTATATTGCTCCCTCCTACGTATATCTCGCGAAGAGACCATGAGGATAAAGTCAGAGAGATTAGACCCCACACAGAGGCAGACCGACAATCTTTTTTTCCACGAACAATACGAGACTGGAATAGAAGGAAGAACCGATAGAGCCGGCCGAAGTGGCCGCGCGGTTCTGGCGCTGCAGTCTCGAACGGCGAGACCGCTACGGTCGCAGGTTCGAATCCTGCCTCGGGCATGGATGTGTGTGTGTCCTTAGGTTAGTTAGGTTTAACTAGTTCTAAGTTCTAGGGGACTAATGACCTCAGCAGTTGAGTCCCATAGTGCTCAGAGCCATTTGAACCATTGAGCCAAGAACCGATAGAGGTACTCAAGGTACCCTCCGCCACACACCGTCAGGTGGCTTGCGGAGTATGTATGTAGATGTAGATGTAGATGTAGTGTCGAGGAATTACATCACACAGCCTGTTCACGTTCGACAGGTGGACGATGATTGACATCTGCGGTTTATGAGTCACAGGAACCTCGGGCTGAATGGTCAAGAGCTGAATCATTTGGGGGGGGGGGGGGGGCGGACTATTTCATGTTGCGAATCTCCTTTCCCGACGACCATGGAGCACCCCGTCGTAAACCTTAGCAGCATGGTTTCCGTTACAGTTGGGTTAAGAAATCATGCAGAATGGACACCTCAGGATTGGCCTGGGTGTTGTTTACGGACGAAACTGGGATCTGTTTTTATCCTGATAATCGCAAACAACGTGTATGGAGGAAATATAAAATCAACACTCCCAACACTGTGTCCCAAATCTGCAACAAGGTTGTGGGATTACAATGGGCCACGGCACACCTGTCTTGTTTGTTGAGGGCAATCCCACTCCTCTGAAACCAATAATGTGACCGTTTCGCCAACATTTTGATGACAAATTCATCTTTATGGTTGATAAGTCGCATACTCTTCGTGCTGTTCTCGTAATCACTTCACTTCAGCGTGCTAGGATCACCAGAACGGAATGGCTAACCTGCTCCCTGGACATGAGCCTAATCGAACATGCATGCGATCGATTTAAGGAGCATCATTTTGGTCGTACTCAGCGCCATTGAATGGTGGGAAAATTTGCTCCCGGGCTGATAATCTCATATACGGTACGCCAGGACGGCTTCAAGCCTGCATCCAAGCATTACAAGCGACGTTCCCATGAGTGCTGTGAAAAACCACCTATGAGATGTTCAAATGTTTAAATGTTTGTGAATTCCTAAGGGACCAAACTGCTAAGGTCATCGGTCCCTAGACTTACGCACTGCTTACACTAACTTATGCTAAGAAGAACACACACACCCATGCCCGAGGGAGAACTCGAACCACCCGCAGAAGGGGCCGCGCTATCCGTGACATGGCGCCACAAACCGTGCGGCCACTCCACGCGGCCCACATGTCAGAAAAATACTATTTTGTCGTTATACAAAATTGTTTTATTTTTAATTCTGTTAGTGTTATTTGGTGATTGGCCACACTGCAAATGAATATACAGAGTGGTCAGAAAAAAATCAGAAAAGCTTGTAAAGGTGCTGCAGCGGAGGTTCTGCTGAGAAAGAAATGTTAAGAAAGAAATTCGATACGTTGCGCCATTTACGAGTCATTTACCATTGAAGTCAGCCATTCAGGTCGTCGTGAGCGCTATGTAAAGCAGCCAGCCACAGACAGCGCCGCCAAACGTCTTCTTCGTACGATTTCGTCAAACCGAACAAACGTAGCTTAAATTTATTACTTACGCAAAAGGCGTATTTCAACCGGTAAAGAGCATTAACAAGTGGCAACTCACGGACCAACAAATGTCTGTGCCCGACAGCTGTTTAGCGTGTGGAAGTGCTTCAGTTAGCACGCAACGACGTGATTGGCTAACTTCAATGCTAAATAACTCGTAAACGGCGTAACGTATCGAATTTTTTTCCTAACATTTATCTCTCACAGAACCTCCGCTGCAACACAGCCGCAAGTTCGTAAGACTGTTTCGACCATCCCGTATACGCAGGCTCCAGAGACAATTTTTGTTTTCAGTGCAATGAATTTCGAAAGAAAAGGCTGATGCAAAATGTTTGTTGAGGTGTGTATTGCTAAAGTAACGCAAAGAGTACATAGGAATACTGTGAAAATTTAACTTAGCGACCATGTTTTTCAGTGCAGAGAAGATCCACAGGCTGCTGGAATATGGAGTTTACTAGCTTCAGGAACACTAGGTTATAGACTGAATGTAAGATACGAAGTCATCTTACACAAGCTTAGCAATAATTGAATAACACTTCCAAGGGGTGGTACTGTATCATAGAACACTCCATGACAGAAGGTGTTCAAATGGTTCAAATGGCTCTGAGCACTATGGGACTCAACTGCTGTGGTCATAAGTCCCCTAGAACTTAGAACTACTTAAACCTAACTAACCTAAGGACATCACTCACATCCATGTCCGAGGCAGGATTCGAACCTGCGACCGTAGCGGCTGTGCGGTTCCAGACTGTAGCGCCTTTAACCGCTCCGCCACTCCGGCCGCCACAGAAGGTGTATTTGAAGAAAGAACAGCTTGATCTCTTCGAGACAGTGCGCCTAAGCGAATCACACGCAGAACAGCAACGAATGATAGGTTAAGTGGGGCAGCAATAAGAAGAATTACAGGCCGAGGACACAACCAACGTTGACGTCGAAAACCGTCGGAACATATCTCTCTCGCTACCACTCGGTGCACCACCATGCAGCACCCAGAATATAGGTAGAATTCACTTATCCATTCGTCACATGAACCACGACGTGGGACACCGTCTGCCTGCTTGCCTGGGGAACCGATGTCTGCGTGTTCAAAACACAATGGAGCACGGAATACTTTCACTGGAAAAGGACATGCCCTGGGACGGTAGATTGTTGATGAAAAGAAGCGCGTTTTTGTTAACATTTTTAACATAGTGCATTCGCCCATAATAGCAGAAAGGAGCAAATGCACTCCGTATGATATTCACGTGGATGAATGAATGCAGCTTTCTTTCGTTCGTCAAATGAAATGTCTACATCTACATCTACATGAATACTCTGCAAATCACATTTAAGTGCCTGGCAGAGGGTTCATCGAACCACCTTCACAATTCTCTATTATCCCAATCTCGTATAGCTCGCGGAAAGAATGAACACCTATATCTTTCCGTACGAGCTCTGATTTCCCTTATTTCATCGTGGTGATCGTTCCTCCATATGTAGGTCGGTGTCAACAAAATATTTTCGCATTCGGAGGAGAAAGTTGGTGATTGGAATTTCATGAGAAGATTCCGTCGCAACGAAAAACACCTTTCTTTTAATGATGTCCAGCCGAAATCCTGTATTATTTCTGTGATACTCTCTCCCATATTTCGCGATAATACAAAACGTGCTGCCTTTGTTTGAACTTTTATGATGTACTCCGTCAGTTCTATCTGGTACGGATCCCACACCGCGCAGAGGTATTCTAAAAGAGGACCGACTAGCGTAGTGTAGGCAGTCTCCTTAGTAGGTCTGTTACATTTTCTAAGTGTACGCAGTCTTTGCTTACCCTTCCCCACAACATTTTCTATGTGTTCCTTCCAATTTCATTTGTTCGTAATTGTAATGCCTTGGTATTTAGTTGAATCTACAGCTTTTAGATTAGACTGATTTATCGTGTAACCGAAGTTTAACGAGTTCCTTTTAGCACTCATGTGGATGACCTCACAATTTTCGTTATTTAGGGTCAACTGCCACTTTTCGCACCATTCAGATATCTTTTCTGAATCGTTTTGCAGTTTGTTTTGATCTTCTGATGACTTTATTAGGTGATAAACGACAGCGTCGTCTGCAAACAACCGGAGACGGCTGCTCAGAGTGTCTCCCAAATCGTTTATATAGATAAGGAACAGAAAATGGCCTATAACACTACCATGGGGAATGCCAGAAATCACTTCCTTTTTATTCGATGACTTTCCGTCAATTACTACGAACTGTGACCTCTCTGACGGAAATCACAAATCCAGTCACATAACAGAGACAATATTCCGTAAGCACTCAATTTCACCACGAGCCGCTTGTGTGGTACCGTGTGAAAAGCCTTCCGGAAATCCAGAAATACGGAATCGATCTGAAATCCCTTGTCAGTAGCACTCAACACTTCATGTGAATAAAGAGCTAGTTGTGTTTCACAGGAACGATGTTTTCTAAATCCATGTTGACTGTGTGTTAATGGACCATTTTCTTAGAGGTAATTCATAATGTTCGATGACAATATATGTTCTAAACTCCTGCTGCATATCGACGTTAACGATATGGTCCTGTAATTTAGTGGATTACTCCTACTACCTTCCTTGAATATTGGTGTGACCTGTGCTTCTTTCCAGTGTTTGGGTACGCATCTTTCGTCGAGCGACCGGTCGTACATTACTGTTAAGTACGGAGCTAATGAATCAGCATACTCCGAGAGGAACCTAATTGGTGTACAGTCTGGACCTGTGGAGTTGCTTTTATTAAGTGATTTGGTTGCTTAACTACTCCGAAGATATTTACTTCTACGTTACTCATGTTGGCAGCTGTTCTCGATTCGAATTCTGGAATATTTACTTCGTATTCTTTTGTGGAGACTGAAGACATTTAGGTAGGCTGTGTTTAGCAACAGTCGGCAGCACTGTTTGTCAAGTGACGTCTAAAGTGATTGCTGCCCTGTCGTTAGCGGATTCTTGATTTACGATATTTTTTTAATAACTGACTCGAGAAGTGCGACTAAGTGGGCCACAATGCCACAATACCCATCACTAGCAAAAGCAAAAGAGAAGAAGAATCATTGAAGAACGATCTGTGACTTCTACGTTTTTATAAAATCTTCAATGAATTCAGGTAGAGAAGAAACATTCCCCCACACTGAAATTGTAAAAGACCTGGAAGAAACACTTGCTCAAAATAGAGAAAATATAGGAAAAACACGGTTACCAAATGGAAGTGGAAATGAAACGTCCATTGTTGTTGAGCGACATTTCACCTCAGTACTGATCCTTAACTTGGGAAAAGTCGATAATACCTGAGAATGTATCACAATGAAAGGGATAAAACAAAATAAAGATTCAGAAAATCAAAAACCAGTTTAAAGATGATACCACACGACGCTGTACTATTTCGTTTCTCAGAGAAAACTGGCAAGCAGTGAAATTATCGATAGGGATTATTTACTTTATTCAGAAAGTCAAGAAAAACTATTTTCTAAACCATGTACTCTGTTTTGGGAAACATGAGACTGGACAGGACCTGTAAGTCAGAAAAAAATGGAATGATGGTGCTAAAATTCGACAAACTGAATAAGAATAACAAAAAAGTTTTGATAAATCTTATTCTCTCATTGAACAAACTAATGAATTAGATGGAATGCAGATACCACTCCCTTTGATTTTGCATAAATTAACTGAAGAACGGAAAAAGAGACTTTCTCCTTCTAAGGACTTCAGTGAACCATTTATGTTTTTGTCAGACCTGAGGGAACTAAGCCCACGTGAACTCGAGGTAACGTCGTCTAGGCTTCAGCAAGTCATAGCTCAGATCTCGAAGACTCAGCATATGTACTTGAATATTTTACCTTCAAAAGCTACATCTCAGTTGCAAAGAATGAAAATGAGTCTTACTTTCTTCCAAACAGTGCAATATACTAAAACGTAGCATCTTAGGGAATGTTTACCCAAAGTTGAACGTAACTCTTCAAATATACTTGACTACTCCTGCTTCCAAGTGCTCAACACAAACCATTTTCTGCTGTAATACGCGTAATTATTTAAGGATATCACAAAAATAGGATCGTCTTAGTAATGTTGGTGTCTTTGCTACTGAATCCGACTTGACAGTGAAACTGGACTATTATGAAGTCATTGTCTGCAAATGACAGCGCAAGGAATAAACCCCTTTATTTAAATAATCAGTATTTTGTAAACTTGAACATTTCTAAATGTAATACAAGTTGTTTGTATTGTTTCTGTTTAACTTTAATAAAAGCACAATTTTAATTTTTGCATTTATATTTATTGTACGATATTCTATCAGTTTTTCTAATTGTAATTTTAAACTTAAATTGAAAGGTGCAAGGGTTCGGTACAGACTTAATTACGTATATAGCAGGTCATCCATTCCGGGAAACGAAAAAAAAAATCAGTCCCTTAGAACTTAGAACTACTTAAATGTAGCTAACATAAGGACATCACACACATCCATGCCCGAGGCAGGATTTGAACCTGCGACCGTAGCGGTCCCGCGGTTCCATACTGTAGCGCCTAGAACCGCTCGGCCACCCCTGCCGGCGGAAACGAAAATCTCGACCATTTTTGCCTGCTGTCGGCACTGACGCAAGATGTCGGTCCGAGGGATTTTCGTGAATGCTTTGATTTTAATAGTATAAATGTGACATAAAGTCATGAAGGAAGCAGCCGAACATTATCATAATAATACATAGTTCTCCATTCAAGATGAATGGAAAAAGTCAAATATCAGGCATGGAACAACTTTATTGGTCAGATGACGCGTTTCGGAATTTACCCATCATCAGATAGCCAAGAGCAGGTACTGTACGTAGATATGGCGTTGTACGTTGTATTTGAAACAGCATATCTACGAGGAGTAATCTACCCTGGACATCCAATGATAATGTAACGATTCATATCAGCAATAAATCCACCCTTTGCCTGATGTTTGACTTTTACCATTGCGACCCAGTCAGCCTGTATGCAGAAGTACTGATTGTTGTAATTTCAAATTAGACGTCGGATAACAAATGACGAAAGAAATATTTTGGCATGGTATCGTTACAGATTAGCCGTTTCCGAATTCTTTTCCTTTACTTGTGCTGTGAAACAATAATTCATGTCAAATTTTACCATTGTAGATGAACGCCAAGTACCCTATACGGTTTGATTGGTGACTTTGTGAGTATCAAAATATGCGACATTAACGGCCGTACTTTATGACTGCATTGACTTAGAAGCTAATGTTTATTATACCGGCAAAGGACCATGAACCTTAATATGTAACATAGATTTAAACTTGACACGTCTACCCGTTTCTGAGAAAGGGGTGTCAAAAGATGGACGGACAGACAGTCTGATAACGGAAAAAAATTCATGTGATATAATTACAAATTTACGGGTTTCGGAATTTTTCCTTTGGTTGCATTGTGAAATCTTCCTTTTTGCCAAAGTTCATGATACTTTAGCAACGGGAAGTATACTATGGGTTTTGATGAGTGAATTTGCGAGTATCAAAACATATGACATAAATAGCCGTATCTTTTGAAGGTATTGATTTAGAAGCTTAAATATTTTACACCGTCAAGGGACCACAGACCTCAGTATCTGACCAATTTTAACTTTTTACGTCCACTCGGTGCTGAGGAAACGAGTTTTTAACAGTGGGACAGACAGACAGACGCCCAGAAGGACATGGACGAACGGACGGACAACAAACTGATCCTACAAGGGTTCCGTTTCCATCGACTGAGGCCCCGAACCCTTCAGTATTACACAGAAATAAAAAGAATAGATGTCCACATGTTAGGCAAAAGTTGATATCAAGTCATAGAGGGGGTGCGGGGGGGGGGGGGGGGGGGGGAAGGGGGCGGAGTGGTGCAGTGATCTTTTTGGCCAGGGACGTTAGGATACCAACTTAGGTGTAGTGGACCCATCCACACATCAGAACTGGCTATGTTAGACTCCAGTCAGGGATATATATATATATATATATATATATATATATATATATATATATATATATATATATAATGTGCAGCTACTCACAGTGGGCCACTGAGGGTTCTAATTATCGCATGGCAGCGAAACTTGGTAGATATTCTAAAGCGTTAATGTGGAACCTACTTATGATTGAAAAGAAAAAAGAAATAGTTCCAATTTTGGCCACCAGCTTCAAATCTGACATTGTCTATGCAAGAAAGACATTTAGAAATATTTCCATATAAAATGTATTAGGAACAGGGTGAAGGTAGAAAAGCTCAAACAAGTGAAAAATGCACAATGTTTATTTTATTATTAACGGCTGCTTATACCATTTTTCAATATGAGCTCTGGACACGTCGACGAGATTCTGCAAAGCGCCAGACTTGCACCTAGTGGTCAAAAGTGAAACTAATTTTTTTCCCAGTGTAAACTCATTCTGCACTAGCAAATCTACCAAATTTCTGTCATACGATAATTACAACCCACACTGGATCTCTGTGAGTACCTGCGCTTCAGTTATAACCTCACAGTACCAAAACCGGAACACTAAGACGTGTGTCATCTAAAACTAGCTTAAGAGAACAGCATTTAACGAATCTACATCAAATTCAGAAAGCGTACTGTGCTCACTTGTAGGTCCTGCTGAAGATCAGTCACATATGAGATGTCTTTTCACCTAACATCATCACTGAGCGGATTTTGTCAGTGGCTCCCTGGTTCGTATGGATATTTTTTTTTCATTTTGCTGCAATGTGAATGAATAGACTATTTGGCCGCCATCTTATCATATGTAACATGTGCAATAAATGCGCGCTGTGGTGGAATCAGCGGAAGTCATGTCGTAAATCAAAGTTCTATATATACGAAATTTCTGTATTTGCATTCTACAAAACTATTTTATATCTGTGTTATTCGTCTTATTCAAAATCTGTCACAAGCTATATCTACAGTCAATGCATGCGAGTCTGTACTGTGAACTACTGAATTCTGATGCAGTCTGAAGGTGTCGAAAAGGAAAACCGAATGGCTCTGTGCAAAGCCTGTTAACAATTCATAACTTTGCACTCTTGTGGATCAGTATTGTGGTGATATAGAAGACAATTCTTTATTTTTTGCTTTGTGTTTCTCATCCACAAAATACATTACATCTTACACAGAAAGCAGTATACGCAATATATTTATGAATCGGGTGTTATCTAAAAAAATTAGAATGTACAAGTGAAATAGGTAGAGAGCACAGTAAGATACAAGTTGAGAGACTGAGGAGACGATAGGAAGAGAGAGAGGGAGAGGGGAACGGCATACAAAGAAAGAGAGTGAGAGAGATGGAGAGAGAAAAAGAGAGAGAGAGAGAGAGAGTGAGAGAATACTGATGAACGAATCTTGTTAAGAAATTTTTACTCTTATTACACTCCAGTCGTATAGTACGCAGTTATGCACTCATCCAGAAGCAAAAGACATTCTAGGAGCTCCTTCACGTTGCTATAAAACCAATTTACTGTTTGACAGCGTACTCTACTAGCGTCTACAAAAATGCGTTAAAAGCAACAGATTAAGTTGTTCGTGTTTCTTCTTTTTTAACGTATATTCCTTTGTTTGCTAGACTGTCAGTTCCTCGTATGCTGAGCCATAGCTTGAAAATAATGAAAAGAAACTGTGCAGCCACGGTATGGCTCCTTTAATATGGCACTTTTGCTGGTGTTTACCTTTACATGTAATTAGGAATAGCTAGGGTTATGGTTTCCAAGGTGTCAGGACGACCATCCTGTTTCCATCCCGATGTAGCGCTTCTGCCGTAATTCCATGCCACCCTGGTGCTTTTTTCTTTTTTTTTAATTTTTCGTGTTTTATATTTTCTTTGCTTTAGCTTTGTCCGTGTGTTGTAATTTCACTCTTTCTGGGCGTCACACAATCGAATTACTCGAATATCGCTTTTGCGGTTCAGAACGATGATGTTGCTGGTATTTTGCCTTTTGCATCGTCGTGTCGCCTGAAACAAGAATGCCGCGCGGGATTAACCGAGCGGTCTAAGGCGCTGCAGTAATGGACTGTGCGGCTGGTCCCGGCGGAGGTTAGAGTCCTCCCTCGGGCATGGGTGTGTGTGTTTGACCTTAGGATAATTTAGGTTTGAGTAGTGTGTAAGCTTAGGGACTGATGACCGTAGCAGTTAAGTCACATAAGATTTCACACACATTTGAACATTTTGAAACAAGAATGTTTGGGAGATGATGTACTGATCGGCACCAGTCTGTTGTCACCAACCCATACAATACGGTAAGGTCGACAAAACAGTAGATGATCGAACCTCGTTTGTTGCATGTAAATACCTGTAGTCATTTGGTCTTCACTGCCACCCCCCCCCCCCCTCCCCTTGACTTTCTTCTTCTGCCTGGCGTAACACCTCTTTGTACTCTTGTGTGACGGTACTGCATTGCTGCAACCTGCTTGCTCGTTCTATTGGCCCTATCGACCTGTGGTAGCATCTACTCTCTCGCCTTGTTCTGCTACAAGGAAGGGCTTCGCGGAATCGTAACGGCTTTTGAATTTTTCATGAATGGCGGGATCGCCTTGCCTCCCGCCGCCGGCAGTGCTAACACTGGTTCGTATGCTTTGTGTCAACATCGATCCCGCTTCCTCGCAATGGTCGCATCTTAAACCTCACCTTTAAGAGATCCCAATCCGCATTACGTAAATGTATACTCGCATCGCGGGGATGTTAACCACTAAGGCAGTGTTCACGTTTGTTATTGGGAAACACGTAGGATTTCCTTGTAAGTCAGTCGCGAGTTTCCCATTTTGCTGTGTCGTCACTGACTTTGTAAACTACAAGCTTATTATCTATGTTAGAAGTAGTACTTGAACGTTTCTAGAAAGACAATTGGATATTAGTCTATTTGCTGTTGTCCAAGACATCATTCAATAGAAATAATAAAATTACTAATTAAAAACTGTAGTTTCCAGTATAAAAACAAACCTAGGTAACAGAACAGAGTCAACACATTTAAAATGTATTGAATAATATTATAATATGCAACGTGTTAATTAAAATTATCGCCACCAAGACTTTCACCTCGTCAAATTCCGAAATGGCAGTCTGAATAGCCTTGTTATTTAGCAAGTTATTTAGCAAATAGGGTGGATCCAGCAGTTCGCTATGTTCACAGGGTTTATCACTACCAATGCAGCCCCATTTCTTCACATTTTCTTTACACCGTGATTACACCCGTCCTTAGGCGATTCTGGACTTTCCAAGTCCTTTAAAGGAGTTCGAAACACCCAGCAAATTCCGCCTTCGGGTTTTTTCCATGGACCTTTTGGGAAGTATTCCAACCAAGGTTCTATACGGCGTTAAATTTGTATTGGCGAAGATGCTTTCGTTGATTAGACTAAGAACAGCCGACCAGTTGCAAAGGATAAAGTAATCTTTACCTAGGTTTCAATAGATATAAATCTATCTATTACTTTATCCTTTGCAACTGGTCGGCTGTTCTTAGTCTGATTTACGTGGAACCGTTGCTGTAGCGCAGCTATGTTTAAAGTACTTTCGTTGATTGTATTAAAATGTCTTTCGTGATTTAAGTGCCAGCGGCTGAAGTACGAGTATATGTCCAAACATAGAGTGTCTGGGATTGTCTTTTGCTTCTGTTTTTTAACCTCTGTAGCCACTATTCTTCTTACTGCTGGGGAAATTGTGTCCATAATATGACAGCCATGATTTGCATGGATAGGGTAAAGACATCCTGCGTGAGCATAGTTTCGCAAGAAAGTCACGGAGAAACACGAAGACAAAGCAAACGTAAGGAAACTAGTCTGAGAGGCCGTTTCTTAACAAAAATTTCGCGTTCTTGGATTTCACTCTGAGGGCAGGACCTCTTACAGTTAAATTTCAAACGCAAACTTCGCATTTGCGTCCGCGTATTGGCTGTTCATATCGTTTATTGCTAATGTTTTTCATTTTTTATAGTAGAGGGTGTCTGTTAATTTCAGTGCAGATATTGATGAGTTATGCAGAATTTTCTCTCGCCATTCCTTTCTTCCATCGTCACCACATCGTCGAATTTCTGTCGCTGTTGCGCTTTTACTAAAAATAGCAGCCATTGAATGAGGATTCGGTGTTCTGATCAGTGCAGAAACTGGCAACAGGGCTACATTTCACTTCTTGAATGTGGCTCTTGCTCAGACGGATTGAAGAACTCCATTTATTCTGGAATTTTCTTTTGTGCGCCATCACACCACTGTGGCATGTATTTATCTATTGAATTTTGTCCCATCCTGTTATTGTGTGAACGGTTTGTTCAAGTGTTACGGTTACCTCGTGAGCAGCATAACTGCAGGGTACTCCAGTATGTAACCATAAAATATTCGGCTACGTGTTATCGCTATCGGCTTCTTACAGACGCTTCCTTCGTAAGAAGAAAACTGATTATTAGAATGTAGCGTAGGATTTTCCTGGAGCAGGGTTCGGGATGGGACTGTACAGTCATGGGCTTGCTTCGACATACATATATAGTAAACAAAAATATCTTCCTCTTCAATAAACAAATAACAGTTTAACAAACGGAATTCAAATATATGGTCGAGTAACAGTTACCGAAGCCCTGGGCATTAGAACATCACAAAAAACGAATTAAAATTAATTTATTCAGCACAATAATAAAACAATTTAAAATGAATACCGCCCCACTAACACAAAAACTTGAGGCAATATCAAGAACACAAATACTTCGGGGTCGGAAATAAAATAAGCACAAAATGAAAAACAGCCTCCAGTAAGAACTAACTAAATACAAACAATAAAATCAGAATACCAGCCCTCAGATTTCATAAATGGGTCGGTTCAAATGGCTCTGAGCATTATGGGACTCAACTTCTGAGGTCATCAGTCTCCTAGAACTTAAACTACATAAACCTAACTAACCTAAGGCCATCACACACATCCATGCCCGAGGTCACGGTTCCAGAGTGTAGCGCCTAGAATCGCTCGGCCACTCCGGCCGGCTCATAAATGGGTGTTCGCATGTTTACAAACAAACCAAATACTGAATAACAACTCCCTGCACCAGCTGCTCACTATTAACAACACTACCGCAACCAACTTGAATTCTACGTACACAAAATCACTTTCTCTGCCTCGGGATGACTGGGTGTTGTGTGATGTTCTTAGGTTAGTTAGGTTTAAGTAGTTCTAAGTTCTAGGGGACTGATGACCGTAGATGTTAAGTCCCATAGTGCTCAGATCCATTTGTACCATTTTGAACAAAATCACCCGTTATAGTTCTCTGTGCAAACATAAACGGCAATTCCGTTTCGATATTACAAATTTTCAGGGGATGACGCAGAAGGGTGCAACAAGGGACCTTGCTCCGGAAACGACTGAGTCGAAGGTTATGACGAAAATGATTCTGATATCTCTGGCACAGTAATACGTGTACCGGTACCATTGTTGCTAAGATTGTAGAGTAGGCAACTTTCGGAGCTATAGTATAGACCAAAACAAGGAAAAATTTAAATAAGGGCTATAAAATGCGTGGCGTAACAACTGTGGGCACTTGGTCAATAGAAGAGTTGTGTTTCGCAATAGCGGAGATGAACAAGTGCTCATAGCTCTTAAGGTATGCATTTTAGAATCCATGTTTACCATACTTTTTTTCTTTTTTTGGTTCATACTACCACCTATGAAAGTTGCCTACCCTACATTCCTAGCAACAACAGCACCAGTTCATCTGTTCCACTGCCAAGAGATATCACAACGATGTTCGCTTATATTCGCTTATAACTTTCGATTCGGTGTTTTCCGGACCAGGGTCTCTTACCTCAAACTGACACATTTATCTTAGTTCATCATTCTGCGCTCACTGGTGATACACCGCGTCCTTCACTCATCCACCGCGGCGCTCGGGGTCACAGCACAAAGTTATAACACCTGATGATTAGGATTAATACCATAAAGTATGGTCTTTTTTTTTTTTTTTTTTTTTTTTTTTTTTTTTTTTTTTTTTTTTTTTTTTTTTTTTTTTTTTTTTTGGGAGTGGGGCCGTGTCGTAGTGTGCCTGCCTGCAACGTGGGTTGCCTGCACTTGATTCCAGGCCACAGTAAATTTTAAACAAAAGTTGCACGTTCCATGTTGATATCCGTGCAGAGCGAAATACATAAATATAAAAAATATTTAATTTGAAATGGTTTTCTTAATTCAAACGATCTTCATTAAACACCTTTTATAAAATATCAGTAATTAGGAAGTTATATTTCCAATGAAAACTGAAATTTGTTGTGCAATACCTAACTAGAAATAATAAGACGAACATTTTTATTAAAAATGACAATTTTATATGTGTTAAATAGCACATATGTGGTGAAATTTATATGTAAATGATGTAGGTATTCAAACTGAACGAAAGTGTAAACGAAACAGTACTGACAGAAACTAGACTGGAACCAGTGACTCATCGATTATCAGTCTCTACCAATGCCGATAAATCTACCCTTAGGTATTTTACGCTTCACAAAAATGCTCTTAGAAGGCATACCTTTGTTTAAAAGTTTTTGCCCGTGGGGAATCGAACTGGTGCCACCCATCTCGCAGGCGAGCACTCTACCACACAGCCAACTTGCCTGTCGAAACAAACTAGCACCTTACTTTAGAACAAGTCCGCGGCTCGTGGTCTTGCGGTAGCGTTCTCGCTTCGCGTGCACGGGGTCCCGGGTTCGATTCCCGGCGGGGTCAGGGATTTTCTCTTCCTCGAGATGACTGGGTGTTGTGTGTCTTTCATCATCATTTCATCCTCATTCACTCGCAAGTCACCGTAGTGGCGTTAAAGAACTTGTGGAGTGGCGGCCGAACTGCCCCGCGAGGGGTCTCCCGGCCAACAATGCCATACGCTCATTATTATTCATTACTCTGGGACACGTCTGGGCAACTTCTGCTATTGGCGCGATTGGTTTCAACCAGGCCCACGGAAGAAATTTTTGGGAGACAGAGTGAGACATGGCAGTATTTTCCAACGGAAGTTTTAAGACAGCTGTTGCGTAACATCGTTAAGTAAAGAAACGATGTTCACGACACGTAGGTAAATGATGGAGTGAACATGAAGTGAAAGTACTCTCAAAAAAGCATGTTTTTGAGGCATAATTTGTTGGCGTAGCATGCCGGGAAAGGGGCACCATTCATCTCGGGGCGTTACCCTATAAACATTAACCTCACGGACGGTATAGTTTCGACTTCATGCGCTATGAGTGCTGCTGTCGCGTCACTTGACGAGGTGGTCGCGTCCTTAAGTGGAACGCCAGGGTGAATGTCGAAAAAACTCGAAATTCCTATGTACATATATTGAAGAATAATTTCCCCAAATATGCGCGAACTCCAAAAAGCAACGATTCTGCGAGCGTTCGAAGCCGAACGTGCACGGCACCCCTTGGTGTTAGAGAACCGGTTGCCATAACTCGTTAGCGATTCCATCAACCCTATTTATACCGATTTCAGTAAACCTGATTTACTGGAGCGTTGTTTGGGCAGTTTTACTTAAAATATGAACGAAAGCTTCAATAGTCTCAATTGGAGATACTCTCCAAAAATAACATTCCGCCGAAGGGAAATTGTCAACATTGCATCAAATTTGGCCATATGTCTATTCAATGTAGGCCATACTGCGTTAATACACGTGGCAAATACCCTTTAAATCAAAATCGACGATGATATGCGCTTATTTTGTGAAGATAGATATGGACAGATAAGGACAAATGTAGAACTACAAAAGCTTCTTGGACATATGGATATTGTTGTTAAAATTAAGCAGGGAAGAATAAGGTGGGCAGGACACGTACAGAGAATGCCAGAAACTCGGAGTGTCAAGAAAATTTTCCTCGGAAAACCTGACTGGAGAAGGAGAAGAGGTAGCGCGAGGAGAAGGTGGTTCGACGTTGTGGAAGAAGATCTAAAGGCGATGGGAATAAGAAATTGGAGAAGGAAGGCGATGGACAGAAAAGAATCGAGACAGGTGATACAGGAGGCCAAGGCTCTTCAAGGACTGTAGAGCCAACCAAGAAGAAAGAAGAAGATGTGAAGACAGAGACGCCAGTGGCCTTTGAGGACGAATATGAGGGCTTATCAGGTTAAAGTTGCGGAAAGTGGCCATCCATTAGCAGGGGTAATAGTTATTCTGGACCAGACGTCGAAGATATCCCGCTAGTTCCAAGTTTTGCCCCTTTTTTATGATAAATACTTGTCAAACTTTCAACGCGTTTTTCTCAAAACAGTGTCTTTCCTCATGGTTGTCGACGCCAGCGCTACAATTTTCATCCGATTTTAATGACTTTTGGTTTCCTTTGAAGCAAACTGAGTTCTCTACAGTTCATCGTAAATTTTTTTTTATGTTGATTCTTTTTGGCCGAAAAAGAGGGCTCCAAAACCGGCAATTTTTTTTCAAATATCTATAATTTCAACAAAAAATTGTTTTGGAAATCCATACAATGCACTAATTTACACCTGTAAGGATTTTAATTCCATGTTTCAGATAACTACAACCGGAGTTACAGCACCGACCGCCGATCTACTTCCTTTCAGAGCTGCTTCGGGAAAATTCCCATTACACAGTGCAGATGTAAATATTTTTCAATAAAAATACCAACAAAAGCTTCAACGTTCGCTTCATTCATTGCAGCATACTCAACTTACCTACTACTTTCCAGTAAGGAGAAAAAAGTCTCGAATTAGAGTAAGACTTTCGGGCGTCACCCTGTCGTTCCCACTTAAGCAAATATGTGAATCAGGCTTGTGGGTCAACGAAGGTTGCCCATGCCTACTTTGGGGTACTAAAGACAGTTAGAAAACTTCAAAGTCGATTTTATCGAGAATTTTGTATGAGTTGCATCGAGTTGGTTTGTGAGACTGATATTTGAATTCTGAACTTCACGTACAATAGATACAAAATGTTGGCAGAACTCCGATTGCCGTGTGGTCCCCTTTTTAGCGGTCGTCAGCTCTCCACCAGCTGACTGCCCACTGACTCGCTCCGTCCTTGCGTCCCGCTCCCACTACGGTCAACGCGACGCTTTCGGCCCGCTACACGATTAAAGATGAGTCAGGGCCGGCTAACGTCGGTGGCTCTCCCTTGTGTCACCGCATCTTCCGCTCCGTTGTCCCCACCGCCAACCTCGGCCACCGTCCCGAAGTCAGTCACGTCTCCGTTACGGGGCGGGCTGCGCGACGTGTCATTTCACCCCGACGAGGTGCTAACTGTGGTACAAACGTCGCAGAGTGCACCCCATGTCCAAAGGCACGCCACAGAACAGCACCACCAGGGCTGTCTGAGCGGGCAGAAAGCAAGAAGTAACGCCAATTTTAAATCCACGGCCAAAGTGTTTGTAGCGCCTTAGCTGACACTGTTATTAGACACGAAAAACTGCGACAAGACCAGTGAGGAAAGGAATTTAACCTGTCTTTCTCATAGGCACAGCACCGGCATTCACCTTGATCGATTAGGGAAAGAAAGGAAACTTGAAACGTTATGGCAGATTAATACTGTTTGCTGGAGCAGGACTAGAACCAGGAACCTGCTCTTAGCGCTAGCCAAGCGCGCCTTACGACTTCATCTCACAGCTTCAATTATGCCAGTGCATCTCTTCAACGTTCCAGACTCCACAGAAGCTCACCTATGCTGGAATAGCCCTTCATTAAAACGATATTGCACAGGAACAATCCCCTGCCGGTAAGCACTTATTCCGCAATATGCTTTCATCCAGCAGTGCTAACAGCGAAACCCTACGTCCTCGGTTCGTGCCTCGGTCCACTAGACAGTTTTAATGCGCTGGGAAACTTCAACGAGGCTGGCTGAATGTGATGGATATCCTCTGTGACAGGAAAATTTGTCGCATATACAGACCCAAGACAGTAAAAGGGATGACGAAGTATTAAATTATACTTTAAAACTACTGCTGTACGATCGTTTGACCGGCGCATACCTCCGAAAGGGATGTTACTGAAATAAACGTGTCTGGTGCTGAAAGGTACTGAAATGCTAGGTTACAAAATAGTTTTGCAAGTTCCACTATAAAGTTTCTGAAGAATTTGTCCATTTTACTGTTACTTCTTATATGCCTGACAAAAAAAGTGAAGTGCACTAAAAACATAGACCCATGTCGGTGTAATTGTATACACATACACATCATTGGCACGTACGTAAATGATTAGAACTCTGTTCTCTGTGATGGGCAGAATGGCCATCATTGCTCTTGGCGTGTTCGTGTTAAGTGTTGTTACCACACCTAGTAACGTACATAATGGATGTGAAGGAAATATTCGTGTGAGACAGCGTCATCATCACCAGACAGAGTTTGAAAGTGGCCCCAATGCCATTCTCCAAGCGACCCACTCGTCGAACCATGCACTATTCAGATTGTGGGGCGTTCGGATGTGGCAGTGGTTGGGTGGGAACATCAGGGATGTTTCCAATCGACCGCGTCGACCAGTACAAGCAAGGATCCTGCTGTCTACGAAACACTTCATAACCCCTTCACAGCTGTGTCTGTCGATCCGAGAACAAGTTCAAAAATATAAGAACGTAGGCTTCCGCGGCCGGTGTCATAGTGATTAAAATTCTTCTGGGTATTATGCCGCGTCATTGCTAAAAACTAACAACAATAATAAACTAAAACCGACGTTTCGGATGAACTGCAACGGCCTTCTTTAGGGCACGACTGGTTTTGCATGGGGATAGGTACTACTATTTATTACAGACTATCGATGTCTGACGTCACTGTTGTAAAACTTTTAATTGGCCGTCTAATATGATTGGCTAGTCATGACGTAAGGGAAGATGGAAAGAAAGAGTCTATTCGTGGATGTCCATGTCGTCAACGATTGGTAGCTGTCCGCCAATCAGCGTTCGGCTTTTGGTCGGCAAGTTTTCCTCCTGGTGTGCGCCGAAGTGGACTGACCGTTGCTCTACAGCTGTTTGTGCAGATACGTCCGTGTCCCGTGTAGCTTCTGGACCGCGACCGCTCGCAGCCCGTTGGACTGGGATGGCCGGCAGCCAGGATGCCGGGAGTTTGTAGCCGTCTTCTCTGTTGATGTTGTCAGGCTGTTTAATAATTTCGATCGCCTCCCGTATTTTGCGTTCTCGCATCCACGATTCTTTCGCCAGTGCTCGGGCCTGCTGGTTGTCCACAGTCACGGTGGTGTTCCGCTAACGCCGATTTCTTATGTTGTTTTAATCGTACATAGCGTTCGTGTTCTGCTACTCGTAAGCTGGCAGGTCTTTCTGTTTCTCCTATGTCGGCAGCTCCGCACTCACACCGTAGTTCGTAAACACCTGCAGTGTTCGTAGCAATCACAGGATCCACGAAATGACAGGTTCCACCAAGGATGTAGTCAACATTCTTCTTTGAGTCGTAACACGACGTCCTGTGACTGCACGAAAAGCATTATTCAACATGGTGGCGTTGCTTTCATGGTTCCTCCGAGCCGTAATCCGTAGTTAGCGGTCATCTACTGCAGTTGTAGCTCTTGGGTGGCCTGAGCGAGGCATGTCATCGACAGTTCCTGTCCCTCTGTATCTCCTCCATGTCCGAACAACATCAGTTTGGTTCACTTCGAGACGCCTGGACACTTTCCTTGTTGAGAGCCGTTACTGGTACAAAGTAACAATGCTGACGTGATCGAGCCGCGGTATTGACCGTCTAGGCATGGTTGAACTACAGACAGCACGAGCCGTGTACCTCCTTCCCGGTGGAATGACTGGAACTGATCGGATGTCGGTCCCCCTACGTCTATTAGGCGCTGCTCATGCATGGTTGTTCACATCTTTGGGCGGGTTTAGTGACATCTGTGAACAGTCAAAGAGACTGTTTTTGTTATAGAGTATCCACTGTCAGCGTCTATCTTCAGGAGTTCTGGGAACCGGAGTGATCCAAAACTTTTGCTGATGTGTGTAGAATGACCTCAACACGCCACACCGCACACACGGATTTTCCGTGTTGAACATTACTGCCAACTCGTCACACTGAATGCAGGGTCTGTACTCTTCACTGTAAACGATGTTACGTCTCTCCTCTGACAAAAGCACCGCTGTTAGTCACTTAACACCGGGATAATGCTCCTGTTAAGATGTGGAAGCCGGTGTCTGCGTCTCCTTTGGAATCTCATTCCTCCCATCTCTGTACAGCCAATGGGACTGTGTCTGCGATACAGTATCCACAGTCAACGTCTATCTTCAGTTCTTGGAACGGGGGTGAAGCAAAACATTCTTTGATTTGTGTAGATAACCTGTACAGTGTTGTATAAAAAAATATGTAGTTTATGTGCTTCTGAATGTTTATTAGAGTATTGTGCAAATGTCTGAAGCAAATCGGCGAGGAACTTTTCGAGGTTTTTGCCAATAATCTTCCGTCTTTGTTATAGTAATTCCTTAGCGTCCGCTGCTTTGCTCGCTTGGACTGTATGGTTTTCAGAGATTTATTTTCCTTGTTTTCCTTTAATCGAATGTTTATGTTGTTCACAAACCGAAAAACCTTCTACACTTTTCACGCTAATTAACGACATAGTAGCATGGTCTTTTCCGAATTGACTTCTGACGAGAAAAATGCGATTCTGGTAGCTGGAGTACAAAGTTTTTGTTAACCATACCTTTTGCGTTCTTGTGGTGATATTTGCATATAAGCTTTTATCGCACAACACACATTTCTTTACATGTAACAGAGAAGTTAAATACCAGCTTCCATAGATTTGGCTTTAAAATTTTCTTAATATAACGAGACATTTCGTTAAAAATGTTCATCCCCTATTCACTCCTTGGGGTTTGAATTTACAAAAACAGTGCAACACAAATATTTTCATTTTTAACCGAGAAGCCAAGTAAAAATTTTCAAAGATTTAGCTTCAAAAATGCTTGCATAATGAAATATTTCCATAAAATTTTTCATCCCCAATTTCATACCCTTCGGGGTGGAATTTCCCAATATCCTTTCGTAAACGACGCCTACAGTATAAGATCAACACCATCTCCTCTCAAAATTTCGGGTATCTGTCCTAAGCAGTTTGGGTTGGTTGATGATGAGTCAGTCAGTCACAACATTGCCTTTTATATAGATAGATACATATATCTACATAAAATACATATTTAATAAATATGTAGGCTATGCCCCCCCCCCCCCCCCCCCCCCGAACGTTTATTAGAGTGACGATTAAATACCCAAGGAAATCGGTCATCACCTTTTCGAAATTTTGATTACAACGTTAAATTACGACCTGTCTTTATATAGTAGTATATAAGTGGGTAAGTATCGTCATTTCTAATGAAACAACTAATGTAAAGAGTGAAGGAAGTTACTTTGTGCTGTTGTCTCGCTACAACGCTTTGAAGTCGCTATTCACAGCACTTGTTTTAGTAGGAAGTAACTGGCTGACGAAAGTACTCCACAGCAATGTAGGAATCGTTATCAGCTGTCAGTGCCTGCATAGGGACGTCAGAACGTGGACTGACTGTACGTCCAACTCTTGCTGTGAATATGGATACGACCCGTGTCCCGTGTTTACCTAGAACCAGCAGCTGCGCCGTCGTGAATGGTTTGCATTTCAAATTCCCTCTGCAGCAAAATGTGCAACTGACTATCTCCAGGATAGCAGCCAGAGATATTCTGAGCGGCACTTTTAAATTTCCCGTAACAGTGCCAAACACAAACACTGTGTGTGTGTGTGTGTGTGTGTGTGTGTTTATGTATTTGGTGCGTGTGTGTGTGTGTGTGGGGGGGGGGGGGGGGGGGGAGGTTGAATGAAGCGTATTGCGGACGCTCGTGCACGCGCGCGTTTATGTGCGTGTGCGTGTGTGTGTTTGCGTGTGTGTGTGACACACAATAACGTCGCTTTCAGGGGACGGTGCACGTCATTAACGTGCAAATATCACTTCAGCCAAGATTCCTCTGTACGATAGCGTAGCAGTAATAATCGCTTTACACATACCGTGTGTGACAGATAACGCTTGAGGCACAAAGCCGGACTGCAAAGCTTTGAGGCTATACCTATCGACCGCTGAACGTAGACTGCCCCCTGAAAATCTGTGAACAAAGCCGATTATGCTTGTATTTAGTATTTTAAGCAGTAAAGGCTATTAATATTATCAAATTTATGCTATCTAAGATACTGATATGACCACTGAATTTGTTAGAACGTTCGTTGTAGGACCAAAAGAAAAAAAAACTGGCGTTTGTCTGGTAACATGTTGCTTTAAGAATGAAGAAACAATTCGTGGAACATAAAGAACATACCGCTGATAAGTAATTAAGTTATTTGAATATCCATATCTTTATGGCTCATTTTCGTGCATTATTTGCAAAATATGGGAGTTTACCAGTTGCTTATAACTTTTACTTACCCTTTTATTAACGTTAAAATGTATACCTAAACACAACCATCTAAAAGTGCATCACTTCAATCCGAACAAGAAAGTATAGAAGACTTAGGAGAAATACCACAATAAATGCAAGTACCGCATCGGACAAAATTCTCAGCATACATGATTAAATATGAATAGAGAGGAATAATGCGGGTTCTCTGCCGAGAACGGAAGTAAATTTCTCACATTAACGACGGGTGTAGAACCAGAGTTCCTCTACGGAAATGTTTCAAGAATGTACAGGATCTTAATAGCTATACGTAACATTTTGTCGACAGCAAGGAGTCCTGCCGAGAGCCCATTACTTACGAGTGTCTTTTAAAAAATGTAGATCCTTTCACAGCCCTGAAGCAAGTACGTACCAGCAGCAGGTGCAATTGGAGGCTGGAGAAATCGACATTAAAAACTGGTTTTACTTTTGTGACACATAAATCTGTATCGGCCATTTTTAAGCGTTCACATACCACTTTTAATCTTCTGTAATTTAAATTGCGTGGAACCCTCTAAATTTGAAGGAGTATTTGAGATATCTGGGTGGTACTTTTGATCAGAAGCTTACGTGGCTGACACAACTGAAGGATTTGCAAATCTGATCGTTCAAAGATTTAAATATTTTAAAATGTATTGGTGCTGAGTAACGAGCAAACCAGGTTTACCTGCTCTAGATATTTAGTGCTATTTTGCTATCCCGGCATGAATGTCAACGTACAGTGTACGGATCTGAATGACCACTTACCTTAAAAAGTTAGATATAGCTCTTCATTCAAATGTACACTGCGCAACGGAATTAAATAGTCACTTTTTCAAAAGTCTGTACTTGACTCCCATTGCAACGCAGAAGTGTGAAATTTGGGTCAAAGGGGCCTACAAATTTCGTCTGTTCTGCTGCAAAAGCATGGTGCTCTTTGATGTCACCCTGGGCTCGATAATGCTACATACGGGAAGGTGTCGACACAGGTGCAAAAAACGCCAGAGCTCAGATGTTTGTGATGTGTGAGATGGGTTGACGATGTCACATTCGTACCGAAATTCACCAATGCTCAACTCCACTGCGGACGTGTCACACTATGAGAAGGTCGTCATATGTCGTCTTAAGGATATTTCACCCGTTCTTGTGCCGCTTCTGCGATGGAGGTCAGAACGACGCCTCCCAGCGCTGACATCACGCAGTTTCCTCATAGATAGCCGAGAAAATGAGTTCAGGCTCACCGCTGCTCAGAATCGACACGAAGAGATCTCAAGATGTGGCACAAACGGCATCAACGAAACCACTCGTTTCCTTGGTGTGTTGATTTCCATACATTTCGTAGTCGAAAATGACAGTTCTCAATCCGATGAGCAACAGAACGAGGTCCTTGACGACCTTTGACACTCGCCAGACGTTTCAGTCTAAAGACATTGTGGGGTTACAGCCCCTTTTAACGTAATCACTTCCTTTTGGAGTGCAGCGTGGCCGCGCTCGCGTTCAACTTGGAACCACTAAAGACCATTCAGTATCATTCGATAAAATCTGAACGATTCGTAGCAGGGAAGAGTGCTTATGTATTTCCAGCCTCCTGTTTCACGTCATGTTGTGGTGTGACCAAGGAAGCGTGCAACATTCACACATGGGTGAATATAACGGCCAAGAGCCCCTCCAAGACCTTCAGATCGGCGACCGCCCACATTTACTGAGAAATCTTGCAAAGAAGTTGTGGACGCCTGCAGGCAGGCTACTGGGATTTCAGGGGTGTTAAGTAGTGACCTTCCTAAAATAGTCAAAATATAATGCTTCCTCCAACGTATATGTCGTGAAAAGACCATGGACATGAAAATTGGAGTGTTTCTAGATCACCCAGATGTTACCAACAATCTTTCTTCCTGCGGACCGTTCGCGACTGGAATTGTACACAAAATATCCTCCGCCACACACCATCATGTGGCTTGCAGAGCATAGATGTATGTGTAGATGTACACGATTCTGCATGTGAGGCAAGACGAACGGAAGATGTTACTCATCTGGTCCAGTTTCCCCTGAGGCTTCATTAATCGATACTCTGCTAGACACAAAGAGTTAAATGGAAACCAGTAAGCTGATTTAACGGCCTTAACCCACTTACTCGGCACATAGTTTTCGAGGGCATGATTTACAGTCCGTCTAAACTTTGCCCATAATTTCTCTATGTCCATCATACTGAAACAAAATTATGTCAGTTCGTTGTCTAAGTGGGCTGCTAATAAATGCTCTTTCTATATTCTGATTAAAATTAGTTCCTAGCTGACGGCTGTCACTTGGCGTTACAGCGATGCCAAATCCGTTGCTGGCTACCGCCCGGTTATAGGCGACACACAAGCAGGGCGGATCGCTTCACAAATGCTCTTAACCTGCAACGCGGAGCAGTGTTGGAAGCGGCCACAGCGAGGTATGACGGAAATGGTTCAAATGGCTCTGAGCACTATGGCACTTAACATCTGAGGTCATCAGTCCCCTAGACTTGTTGTTGTTGTTGTTGTTGTGGTCTTCAGTCCTGAGAATGGTTTGATGCACCTCTCCATGCTACCCTATCCTGTGCAAGCTTCTTCATCTCCCAGTACTTACTGCAACCCACGTCCTTCTGAATCTGCTTAGTGTATTCATCTCTTGGTCTCCCTCTACGATTTTTACCCTCCACGCTGCCCTCCAATGCTAAATTTGTGATCCTTTGATGCCTCAGAACATGTCCTACTAACCGGTCTCTTCTTTTTGTCAAGTTGTGCCACATACTCCTCTTCTCCCCAATTCTATTCATTACCTCCTCATCAGTTATGTGATCTACCCATCTAATCTTCAGCATTCTTCTGTAGCACCACATTTCGAAAGCTTCTATTCTCTTCTTGTCCAAACTATTCATCGTCCATGTATCACTTCTATACATGGCTACACTCCATACAAATACTTTCAGAAACGACTTTTTGACACTTAAATCAATACTTAATGCTAACAAATTTCTCTTCTTCAAAAACGCTTTCCTTGGCATTGCCAGTCTACATTTGATATTCTCTCTACTTCGACCATCATCAGTTATTTTGTTCCCCAAGTAGCAAAACTCCTTTACTACTTTAAGTGCCTCATTTCCTAATCTAATTCCCCCAGCATCACCCGACTTAATTCGACTACATTCCATTATCCTCGTTTTGCTTTTGTTGATGTTCATCTTATATTCTCCTTTCAAGACACTGTCCATTCCGTTCAACTGCTCTTCCAAGTCCTTTGCTGTCTCTGACAGAATTACAATGTCATCGGCGAACCTTAAAGTTTTTATTTCTTCTCCATGGATTTTAATACCTACTCCGAACACAGCATGTTGTTATCAATGGAGAGACGTCTACAGACATTAAAGTAACCTCTGGCGTGCCACAGGGGAGTGTTATGGGACCATTGCTTTTCACAATATATATAAATGACCTAGTAGATAGTGTCGGAAGTTCCATGCGGCTTTTCGCGGATGATGCTGTAGTATACAGAGAAGTTGCAGCATTAGAAAATTGTAGCGAAATGCAGGAAGATCTGCAGCGGATAGGCACTTGGTGCAGGGAGTGGCAACTGACCCTTAACATAGACAAATGTAATGTATTGCGAATACATAGAAAGAAGGATCCTTTATTGTATGAGTATATGATAGCGGAACAAACACTGGTAGCAGTTACTTCTGTAAAATATCTGGGAGTATGCGTGCGGAACGATTTGAAGTGGAATGATCATATAAAATTAATTGTTGGTAAGGCGGGTGCCAGGTTGAGATTCATTGGGAGAGTGCTTAGAAAATGTAGTCCATCAACAAAGGAGGTGGCTTACAAAACACTCGTTCGACCTATACTTGAGTATTGCTCATCAGTGTGGGATCCGAACCAGATCGGTCTGACGGAGGAGATAGAGATGATCCAAAGAAGAGCGGCGCGTTTCGTCACAGGGTTATTTGGTAACCGTGATAGCGTTACGGAGATGTTTAATAAACTCAAGTGGCAGACTCTGCAAGGGAGGCGCTCTGCATCGCGGTGTAGCTTGCTGTCCAGGTTTCGAGAGGGTTCGTTTCTGGATGAGGTATCGAATATATTGCTTCCCCCTACTTATACCTCCCGAGGAGATCACGAATGTAAAATTAGAGAGATTAGAGCGCGCACGGAGGCTTTCAGACAGTCGTTCTTCCCCCGAACCATACGCGACTGGAACAGGAAAGGGAGGTAATGACAGTGGCACGTAAAGTGCCCTCCGCCACACACCTTTGGGTGGCTTGCGGAGTATAAATGTAGATGTAGATGTAGAATTTTTCTTTTGTTTCCTTTACTGCTTGCTCAATATACAGATCGAATAACATCGGGGAGAGGCTACAACCCTGTCTCACTCCCTTCCCAACCACTGCTTCCCTTTCATGTCCCTCGACTCTTATAACAACCATCTGGTTTCTGTACGAATTGTAAATAGCCTTTCGCTCCCTGTATTTTACCCCTGCCATCTTTAGGTTTTGAAAGAGAGTATTCCAGTCAACATTGTCAAAAGCTTTCTCTAAGTCTACAAATGCTAGAAACGTGGGTTTGCCTTTCCTTAATCTTTCTTCTAAGATAAGTCGTAGGGTCAGTATTGCCTCACGTGTTCCAACATTTCTACGGAATCCAAACTGATCTTCCCCGAGGTCGGCTTCTACTAGTTTTTCCATTCGTCTGTATAGAATTCGCTTTCGTATTTTGCAGCTGTGACTTATTAAACTGATAATTCGGTAATTTTCACATCTGTCAACACCTGCTTTCTTTGGGATTGGAATTATTATATTCTTCTTGAAGTCTGAGGGTATTTCGCCTGTCTCATACATCTTGCTCACCAGGAGGTAGAGTTTTGTCAGGACTGGCTCTCCCAAGGCCATCTGTAGGTCTAATGGAATGTTGTCTACTCCTGGGGCCTTGTTTCGACTCAGGTCTTTCAGTGCTCTGTCAAACTCTCCACGCAGTATCGTATCTCCCATTTCATCTTCATCTACATCCTCTTCCATTTCCATAACATTGTCCTGAAGTACATCGCCCTTGTGTAGACCCTATATATACTCCTTCCACCCTTCTTCTTTCCCTTCTTTGCTTAGAACTGGGTTTCCATCTGAGCTCTTGATATTCATACAAGTGGTTCTCTTTTCTCCAAAGGTCTCTTTTATTTTCCTGTTGGCAGTATCTATCTTACCCCTAGTGAGATAAGCCTCTATATCCTGACATTTGTCCTCTAGCCATCCCTGCTTAGCCATTTTGCACTTCGTGTCGATCTCATTTTTGAGACGCCTGTATTCCTTTTTGCCTGCTTCATTTACTGCATTTTTATATTTTCCCTTTCGTCAATTAACTTCAATATATCTTCTTTTGCCCAAGGAGTTCTACCAGCCCTCGTCTTTTTACCTACTTGATCCTCTGCTGCCATCACTACTTCATCCCTCAGCGCTATCCATTCTTCTTCTACTGTACTTCTTTCCCCCATTCCTGTCAATTGTTCCCTTATGCTCTCCCTGAAACTCTGTACAACCACTGGTTCTTTCAGTTTATCCAGGTCCCATTTCCTTAAATTACCTCCTTTTTGCAGTTTCTTCAGTTTTAATCTAGACTTGGAACTAAGTAAACCTAACTAACCTAAGGACATCACACACATCCATACCCGAGGCAGGATTCGAACCTGCGACCGTAGATGCCGGAAATGAGAGCTGGTCTGTCGGTAGCTGATTTTAAGTGACCAACGACTGAACTTCGGCAGACAAACGGTTTTGAAGCTCATGATTTAAACTCGTGTCCTGGCCTAACCACAACCTTATGATGTGCAATGTATCCGAGGAAGCGGCGATCAAGAATCTGCGGCAGAACTAAAATCATGATCGCTAATAGCTACGAACAAACTCAAAGTAGAAAAAATTCATAATATGTTTGTTTGCATAGCCATCTTCCGCAGAAAAATTTCAGTTCTAGCGGTAAACGCAAACTGCAATTTCTCGCTCTCATTGGTTACCTGAAACTACCCTCTCAGTGGCTACACGTGATGAAACGTTACCAACTGATGAGCTGAACAAGTTGGCACATAACTGCAGATTGTAGGCGACACAACCAGATTTAAAAAAAAATTTATAGTTAGCAAAATGAGAGCAAATAATACGATGATTAAAATGATGTGGGAAGTATTAGAAATAAAAAAAAAAGTTTAAACCAATAAATTCAATTAAAATGATAATCGAAGTCTTTTGCTAGGATGTAGACAAATAAACAGTTTCACTGCCTTTAACTAGATTCCAAACTTAGATCTTCTATGATCCAGGTTTAAACACTATTTACTATGTTATAACCTTACTCTGTAGCAAACTGCTGCATTTATGACTCTGACGTGTCGGTTGCAACGATTAATTGACAGCCTTCAAAAATTCAGCTTCACGAATTGTCATGTGAAGCTTATCTAAGGTAAGACGGTCTCTGTGATTATAACAATTATGCAAATGACGATGAATCACGTCTTGTGCGGAAGGATTCAGTAGCGTATGGTTAGTGCTACGTATAAAATGTATGTATTTCGTTAGCATCGTTGTGTGTGTGTGTGTGTCTTTTGTGTTTTTGTGTTGTTGTCATGTATAACGAAATACGACACAAGATTTCGGATTCAAACACATCAAGACAGAAAGTCAGACAAAGAAGTGAAAGTTAACTGATCAATATTGTTGTGGAGTTTGGCCATGGCGAACGGTTCGGGCAAGATGTTCAGCGCTCTGATTGGAGGAAACCAGCTACAACCCTTGAAGCGCAACTATCAAGTAATTTTAATCGGATTATGGTAGAAACACTCACCTTCTTTATTTATTTATTAACATTAGAACCCATAGTCACTATGATGACATCATGGTCACTGATTCCTGTCCCTGTACTGACGTCGTCGATGAGGTCAGGCCCGTATGTAACTACAAAGTTCAAAATATTTCCATTGGTTGTGGGCTGTCTAACTAGCTTCTCATGCAGATTTAGGGAAACATGCTCAAAGAACTTTGCAAGCCTGTCCCCTAGCAATGAATCCATAGACATCCCAGTCTATATTCGGAAGGTTAAATCTGCCAATCAACTAATGTTGCAGGACTTGCGTATTTTCCCGCTACTCATCATAGTCTTCCCTTGAATGACACTGGAACTGTCACAGCGGAATTGGGTGGCCGGTAAAAATATCCAAAATTTAACTTCATTTGACGTGGACCTGTTGTCAGCAAATAAATAACTTCGCTGTCACATTGAAATTCGACCTCAATAGAGACAATATTTTTGTCAACTGCAATGAACACTCCCCCTAATCTGTCTTCGGGATATACGTTCCATGGCTCGCTAAATAAAATAATCTTCCCACTTCGGGTTGCAGACAGCTCTCGGTCCTGAGAATAAATGGAGTGCGAGATATTTCCTGGAGAGCAGTAAATTGGGGAATATTGTTACGAATACTTGGACAATTTACTGATAAAAGTTTGACCTTCGAAGTGTCTTTACTCTGAATTTCGTTTGATCTCACAGTCCGCTTGTTGGTTGGCGATTGTTCATCAGAGTACCTCAAACTACCGCCTAGCCTTAAAAAATTCCCTACGTGCACCCCACACGTTCTTTGCTATTCGAGTAGCTGCTTCCTTTGTGTGGTGTACCCCTGACCTACATTTCCCCACCCTATAACGCAGGACCAAGTACCTGTGGCGTACACATTTCGTTACATCACATTTTAACGCAATACATTTTGTGCTCTGGTTACATGTTAGCAGTTAATTTAAGTCATGAGCTGCCCTGCTTTTTAGAGATTACAACAAGTATGTGGAAAGCGTTTTAAAATTTTGCGACTCGTCCGGACTCTCGACCAAACTCTTAGGCTAGGGGATTTAGTGTGTTGCAGAGCATCTAGATCTTCTTAGTCCAGGCATGAGCCAGCCACGATTCTTGCGCTACTATTTTACGTCTCTATTTGTGTAATTTCTGTTTTAATCGTAAGTTTTAGTGCTCACGACTGGTCTGATTATGTCTGTAGGAGTATTTTTTAACCACACTCGTCTCACAAGAAACGTTAATACGGTGCCTCAAACGCAAATGTCATGCACCCGAAGAAATTTACCGTCATCTAATTAAGGAAAGAACAGAAATCCTACTAATTAGGGCACGAAAATGTATACAGATGAGAAGGTACAGTCATTGGTCACTGTCAGAGTTGAGAATGGAGAGAAAAATAGCGAGAAAAAGTTTGAAGAGTTAAAAATCTTTATGCCTGTCAGAGACTATTGTCAAAGTTAAGACGTGTGTAGAATTTATTGCAAAGTTATTTGGTAGGAAGCAATGGAGAACTGCAGTATCTAATCAAAAACTGAAGGATACATAAAAAACAATATAGGGCACAGACTCACGAATCAAGTAGATTTTATTGGTGGTTATCCAAAATCTTAGTACGGATGGATTCGAAAACGTCAGCTCCGCAATATTTTTAACGTGAACAACCACCTGGTTAGCAGCAATTTCAACATGTCACATTACAAAGTGTCGCAGTTGTAAATTTATCGCTTTCAGAAGTATTGAAGTTGAGATCTCTGACCACAGTTGCAATTATATCCCTTTCAAGAGTATAGAAGTTCAGATCCCGGCCCAGGTACTCCAAGTCTCTAAAGGTAAATAGCCGGATGATTGCTTGAAAAGGCCACTATCTGTTCCTGTGTCTCTAATTGCTTCACTGCTGACGGTACGTTACATCCTTCTGAGGTTTCGATTAATCATGTACCAGTGACGTTGCATCGCCATCTTTTTGCAGTCGGTTTCATAACTTAAATTTCCAAAGGTAAATGTTTTATTGTCCATTTCTACTGGCTCCATACACAGTGCGTACGGCTGCCTCATGGAGAACCTGATTCGATCCCTAGTACCGACAGAAATATTTTGCAGGGAGACGAATGTAGCGTGATCTACTCCTTGATAGCACTTTGGGAACCAAATAAAAAGCAGTCCTCATTGGTCAAAGGTGATATTACTTTTATTTATTTATTTATAGGATCCCGTTGGTCCATGCGAGCCAAAGCTACATGGTCATGGAACGAGTCCGTACAGAAAGTTCTGGGCACTGGTTGATGAGACCAACTTGTAGTGATACAAGAAGAGCAAATGCAATGCCCTTTATTGTCAAAGGATATCAAGTAAAACTAAGTCGTACTGTCGCAAGACACGCGAGTGCAATGTTCGTTGCTGTCACAAAAAATGGTTCAAATGGCTCTGATCACTATGGGACTTAACACCAGAGGTCATCAGTCCCCTAGAAGTTAGAGCTACTTAAACTTAACTAACCGAAGGACATCACACACATCCATGCCCGAGGCAGGATTCGAACCTGCGACCGTAGCGGTTGCGCGGTTCCAGACTGAAGCGCCTAGAACCGCTCGGCCACACCGGTGTTGCTGTCAAAAAAAATGAGTAAGTTATCCTTGTAGTTGGTCACTGTGCACATGACCAAGACTGACAAAGTCAAGTAAAACAGTCGGGTATACAACTGGTTACATTTAATTTTTAATCGGTCTCCTAACCCTGACATGTTGTAGAACAAGTTAAAGGATCTTGAAGTCTACGTCAAGATGAGATTAAAAGTTATTTATTTGCTCTAATGTTTTATAGAAATCATAATGATATTAACAGAGAGAATAGTTCTGTACATCTCAGATCAAATTACAAATTACGCTAATACATTGGGGAGGTACTAAAAAGTAAGCTCAACGATTTCTACTTTTCTGGGCAACTCGCGAAATCAAAGCTAACGTTACTAGAAATTATAACCAAAATAACAACACAAGCTGCTTGGAGAAGTAAGCCAGTAACGAGATGCTCAGAATGAGAACCACACGTGTAGTATTTGAAGGCATTGTGGGTTGCGTAAAATCCAACGGTAAGGTCAACTGAATCACCTATATGCTAATGGCGTGGTTTGGCGATAACAGATAATGATATATGAATGGGTAACGAAATATTACATGTAAATTTCAGAGGTATTTAAATGTGAGAAGTAACGTATTTACAAGAAATACAGTGAATTTCCTTATAAGGAGACATTGTGGTGCGGTAAAGAGTGAATAACGACAGGTTTAGTCACGAATAAAAACTGTTTAAAATTTCTGTAAATGCGAAGAACGTGAAAACATTGTATTTCAGAAGACTAACAATTTTAATCGATTGTGCTCAAAGGAGAATCACAGATGGTTCGATTAAAATAAGAGGGATACAATGGCAAACGCTTGAAGAAAGAGACAATTTTCTAACAAAGTTCCGGAGACCAATTTTTGGGAAACCTTGTGTAAATATTCCATAGCTTCCTACATCAATTTGCTGAAAGTAATTGCTCAATGACGCACGTACGAGTATCATAATAGACTTAGCAGAGGTACTCATTTCAGTTATTTCTGATTTCAGGAAAAATATATTGGCTGCTTGTACAAGGTCGAATATAACTTACCCCTGCAGATTGCTCCTTCTATGGCGTTTAACCTGTATCCAGTACCAAATGTGACATACTTCTGATAATATGTTTAGCGTGCTTGTTATTTTCTGATTTGCTTGATACCAGACATGCAGAATGCACTTAACTCTGTACATGTAATCACATATATGTAAAATCCCTGATATTATGTGGTCATTGCCTCGTTTTGATTACATCATACGTCAGAGTGACTGATCTACTGAAAACAACGCACACTGTTAAAATAACCTGGTTCATGAAAAATAATGCAAGTAAACGACTAAGTTTTAATTACTATTGAATTAATTAAAACACGAAGAATATCCACATTGCAAGACACATAGCACAAAGACTTCAATCCCGGGAACAACCTTTAGACGTAAAACGCAAGTGAATGACACTTCTAGTTTCTGACAGGACAAGAGGTGAACAGACAGCGGCACCTGGATGAGAATGGGCTGGGACGTGCGGGGGTTGCGTGGAGAGGCTTAGAGAGACGTCAGCGGCTGGAGCAGCCTGTGTTTTCCATGTAGTGGGTGGGATAGGGGTACTGTACAATAAGCTTACACAGAACTCAAACACACTACAGATATTACGCAATAAGACGGGTTAGTTCCAAAGTAGTTGACTGTTACAATATGGCAGTTATTACAGTAGATCCACACACACTGCTATTCTGATTCAAAGGGAAAAAGAGTTACAGGACTTGTTGAATGGAATGAATCGGCTAACTAGCAGGAATTATGGGTTGAGTCTAAACCAAGGGCAGAAGAAGGAAATGAGGAATAGTAGGAACGAGAATACGGATAAACTTACATTACAACGATCGGATGGACTAACAAGGCATGAGGAGATTCCCTACAGAAGCGGCGAAGAAAGGAAAGCACTCCAAGAAGAAGAAACACCTGTGATAGGATATGTGCCCAAATATCAGAAAAATACTTCGATGATATTAGAGGGAGCGGAAGAGGAAAAACGTAAAGAAGACAGAGACTGGAAATCATCCAACAGATAATTTAGGACGTAGGGTGCAGGTACTTCTCTGAGATGAAGAGGTTGGCCCAGGAAAGGGATTCGTGGCCTGTTGCATCGAAACAGTCACAAGATGTTGTTGTTCTTTCTTATGTTTGTTTGTGTATGGCTGAATAGTGGGTAATGTTTCCGCAATGACTTAGTCCGACACACAGGATGTTTGTGGACACGGTCATTAATAAATTAAATAGTGCAACTGAAAGCAGATAACGTGGAGATGCGTAGGGAAATAGTTCGTATGAGGGAGTATAGAGCATCATCCAATTGGATCACTATGTTGCTGGATTCAATCGCCGCTAGTTTGATTGTGCAGTGTCTTCATTCCGTTGCAAGTGCCAGTCGTGTTCAGAACAGTGTTCGCTGGAGTTCTGAGTCCATTATGTTGGAAATGAGTGCTTTAGAAAGTGAGGAAATCGTTGGTGCTCGTATGGTGGGTACTTCAGCTACCAAGGCTGGCTAAGTGTATCAAATATTTAAACCACACACAGAAAAAAGTGGAGGAACATCCTCCTCTAAGTCATTACACAGACAAACATGTATGGTGAGTGAACATGACCGACGGTCTGTCAAGAGGATTCTGACAAAAAGTAAGGGGACGACAGCTACAAAAGTCATGCGTTAACTCTATCAGCACCAAAACAACACAAAGGGAGCATCATAAGCAGGCAAGTACAGGCTGAGAGGGAATTCCAAAGCCCCTCATCAGTGACATCAGCGATGCAAAGATTCGTGAAAGGAAGACGTGATGTTGAAGCCATAAAACCTCGACTATGGAGTAATGGAAGAATGTCATTTGGCCGGAAGAGTCTTGTTTCACACCGTTTCCAATTTCTGTTCTACTTCATGAGTGAAAATGGTGTGTTTAGGTGATTATTTGGGCAGTCATATGGGTGTATTCCGTGGGATCTATGGTTATTCTCCAAAGTTTCATTACGGCCAGGAATTGTGTGATAATTTTGGGTGACCAGGCCCATCCCTTAGTACTGCGTTTGTCTCTCAGTGATGATGCTGTGTTGCGAGACGACAGGGCACCTGTCCACACTGCTTGTATCGTCCTGTACAGATTTAGTGAGCACTTGGCCACCACAGAGGTATCAGCACTATTGAGCCTCACTCGTGGTCTTATAAAAGTGCTTGTTTGCTGTCCACCTCCATCATCGATCCCTCATCTTGCCACTATCTTGCAGGAAGAATGGTACAAAATTCCCTTAAAAACCACACAGGACCTGTATTTAGCTGCTCCTGTACTACTGAAAGCTGAATGAATGCAAAGTTCTAGTACACCGTATTAGTCGTGGTAATGTGTTTTTGGTGTTTTCATACACTACTGGCCATTAAAATTGCTACACCACGAAGATGACGTGCTACAGACGTGAAATTTAACCGACAGGAAGAAGATGCTGTCATATGCAAATGATTAGCTTTTCAGAGAATTCACACAAGGTTGGCGCCGGTGGTGACACCTACAACATGCTGACATGAGGGAAGTTTCCAACCGATTTCTCATACACAAACAGAAGTTGACCGGCGTTTTCTGGTGAAACGTTGTTCTGATTGCTCGTGTAAGGATGTTTGTGGACACGGTCATTAATAAATTAAATAGTGCAATTGTAAGGAGGAGAAATGCGTACCATCACGTTTCCGACGTTGATAAAGGTCGGATTGTAGCCTATCGCGATTGCGGTTTACCGTATCGCGAAATTGCTGCTCGCGTTGGTCGAGATCCATTGAGTGTCAGCAGAATATGGAATCGTTGGGTTCAGGAGGGTAATACGGAACGCCGTGCTGGATCCAACGGCCTCGTAGCAGTCGAGATGCCAGGCACCTTATCCACATGGCTCTAACGGATCGAGCGGCCACGTCTCGATCCCTGAATCAACAGTTGGGGACCTTTGCAAGACAACAACCATCTGCACGAACAGTTCGACGACGTTTGCAGCAGCATGGACTATCAGCTCGGAGACCATGGCTGCGGTTCCCCTTGACGCTGCATCACAGACAGGAGCGCCTGCGATGGTGTACTCAATGACGAACATGGGTGCACGAATGCGAAAACGTCATTTTTTCGGATGAATCCAGGTTCTGTTCACAGCATCATGATGGTCGCATCCGTGTTTGGCGACATCGCGTGGTGCTACAGGGTGCCATTGGTTACACTTCTCGGCCACCTCTTGTTCGCATTGACGGCACTTTGAGCAGTGGATGTTACATTTCAGACGTGTTACTACTCATGGCTCTACCCTTCATTCTATGCCTGCGAAACCCTACATTTGAGCAGGATAATGCACGACCGCATGTTGCAGGTTCGCTACGGGCCTTTCTGGATACAGAAAATGTTCGACTGCTGCCCTGGCCAGCACATTCTCCAGATCTCTCACCAATTGAAAACGTCTGGTCAATTGTGGCCGAGCAACTGGCTCGTCACAATACGCCAGTCACTACTCTTGATGAACTGTGGTATCGTGTTGAAGCTGCATGGGCAGCTGTACCTGTAGACGCCGTACAAGCTCTGTTTGACTCAATGCCCAGGCGTATCAAGTCCGTTATTGTGGCCAGAGATGGTTGTTCTGGGTACTGATTTCTCAGGATCTATGCACCCAAACTGCGTGAAAATCACATGTCAGTTTTAGTATAATATATTTGTCCAATGACTACCTGTTTATCATCTGCATTTCTTCTTGGTGTAGCAATTTTAATGGCCAATAGTGTATTTGTTTCGGCAGCTTAATAGCGGTATTAAGGGAATGCTGAAGTTAATTCTGCGTCATGGGAATATATACTTAAATGGCGCTCTCCATACAAGGAGCAGCCTGTTACACCGACACCTGGGTGGATAATTAATCACTCGACGGGAAGCGATCCTCCTGTAGCAGCAAGTGGGCGCGCCAGTAGCAAAGACCTGTCGTTGCCAGTCTCCTACCGCACTGGCGTGAGAATGATGGATGTGCCAGCAGAGTATCGAGACTGATTAATTATACCACTAATGACTCAAATACCTGATTTCCAGAGAACGAGAGTTACCTGGAAGTTCTCGTTCATTAAGAACTTCTGGGCAGGAAACACGTTTGTGCGCCTGGTGCACAACACCACTTAATAGAACAATGCGATCGAGCTCAGTAAGAGGCGACACATCCTTTAACTATTAAGAATTTAGTGTCTGCAGAAGTAAATTAGTGAAAGGCAACAGAATAAGTTGAGATTAGCATTTCCATCAAAACGAACAGACCGTCTTACACATGCATGCACAACGCGTACAAAGTAAGAGAGTTTCCCAAGAGGCATTGGTGTAATGTAAAGGTTTCTTAGCAAACAAATGAGCTTAAAGATTAACTTCAGAAATTAAAAAAAAATAAACATGGAAAACTGTGAGAACAATGGAACAGACCAATAAATTAAAAGCTGTGTATTTACAGAAAATTAAGTTACAGAGGACTGAAGTGATAATGACTAAAATGAATAAAATTAAACCGTTATGACTAATGTTCGGACAACGAAGTAAAATGGAAGCGAAACATGCCTAGACAGGAAATCAGCAAAGGCTAGAGAAATTCGAAATCAGGTACTAGGGAGGGGTGAAAATTTCTTGACTTGGCAGTCGAAGACTGTTCTTCTTTTTGACAGAGTGTGCAAGTTGATTCTGCAGGCTGTGCGAGGTACTGACCTGTGCCTACCCTAAATTCTTCAGTGGACTCAGAATATTTTTCAGCCACAGAGTTTTTTAGACGTGCTACTTAGTGGCCTTCATAGGTTCCTAAGTCTGGTGGATAAGACGAACATTCAATTACACATAGTACAAAGCTCTAATTTTATCGTAGCATGTTGACGCATTGTCATCATGAAAGAAGAGCTATTTTCCTCGTAAATTCCCATCATCATCCCTGATAAATGCACATTGAGGTGTCCACCCGAGTTGCAAATTATTTACCAGTTATTGTTTACCATTTGCAATCAGCTTAAGCTTTGATATAGGACCACCAATTTCCATTCATAGTTCTGACTGTTGTTTCGTTTCCAGCCTGAACGCAATCAGTAAGATGTTTTCTAAAACTATACAACCTCTGACGAGAAATTAGTTTTTTCCACTTGCTAATGGTCAGCATTTTAGAAATACAGCAACCACCTTCTACATAGTTAATTCATTATATGACATCGATCGTTAATTATTTTTCTAACATTTATTTATGCATTTATATCTCTTCGAAAGGTTGCGGACGTCTTGCCTTCTCTTACAGCTAACCAGAAGTCATTAGTGTGTCAATATTACAATTTGTATGGCACATCAGTAACATATTATAATAATAGCATGTTTAATAATGAATATGAAATTTAATATTAGTGTCATTAACAGAGTGTTAGGAAATTTTCTCATTACGTTATTGTCAAATACGAGTGATAACATCTAACAGAGATGTATGGAATCAATAATCAATGTGGAGAAGAAGTTGACTGGCCAGAGGAAGAGTGACAAATAATAGGGTTGAAGATTAGCAGGTCAGATGGTTGGAAGAAAACAGAAATATATGAGAAAAGCAAGGGAAGATGTAGAAAACGTGACAAAGAGACTGATTCAATATTGGACAGAGGGGCATCAGCTAGTATGCCAAGAGAGAAGCTGTGTCGATGATAACAAATAATATTTTATTCATATCTTGATAGGCGGGCGCTTTTCGATGAGAGGCAGAATAAATTGTTCCACAGTGTACAACAGAAATTGAGAAGCAGATGGAGAAACATTTAGTGATATGCAAACGCATAAACAAGACGCTGGACGTATCCGATCTGGTGTGGAATTATACAATGATGACTGGTATTTAATATGTGAGGAGAGTTACTGAGGGCACCATGGACTAGCACACCGATGTTTTAAAGATAGCGTATGAACATTGTTGTGCTGGAAGAAATAACACTTATCGAGACAGTGAAGCGTTCTTGGATTTACTTCTGGAGGAGCCCAACTGGACACTACAACACAAAAAAATATTATATCACTTTTATTATAACTTGAACAAGACGAAATACTTGTCTTTGAAGTAATCCATAGCCGCAGGAATATCATTTTTGTTTGTTACTGGTACTGAACACTAACGTATCACTTGATGCAGCACAGACCTTCCCTCAAAGCGCAACTGACTATAAACTTTGCTACATAGTTATGTCTAATGCAATTCTCGGACTGCTGGCTCTGTAGTGAAGTGATGTTATCGCCTTCGGCGATGATTGCAAACTGGGCTGGGAGGCATTCTGCTCTTACGCAAGTAAGCATTCTCCAGGGGTGACGTATGGAAACTCTCCAGGGAGTGTCTACGCCGATGTCTCTCTTTCGTGGCACCAACCTTGCTAAGGGACCTCGTTCTTCGGACGAGACCACAAGCATCACGGCGCCTATCCTGTCGCGTGCTGCTTAACTAAGGATAGATTGGACTGAAGTGATCAAAAAAATCTAATATCAAACACATAATTAAGGATGTGTTCATATCTTCAGGCATCTGGGGATTTAGGGATTTTCTCTGCCTCGTAATGACTGGGTGTTGTGTGATGTCCTTAAGTTAGTCAGGTTTAAGTAGTTCTAAGTTCTAGGAGACTGATGACCATAGATGTTAAGTCCCATAGTGCTCAGAGCCACTTTTTTTGGGGGGAGGGCTATTTAGTAGGGCTAAAGACTGAACCAGTATTTGTTTAATTTTAATTAGAAACATTGTTCTTGAATTTATGATTGAATCTAGATAAGAGGGAGATTTCCTGGATGCTGCAATAGTTTGTTCCTCCAATGTTAGATGACCATCCAACCTATGGCGTCAGGTATTTTGCATAGTGTTCTTCAAAAATTGTCTAACACCATCCTGAGCTCACGATACACGTTTCATTCGGTGGCTATAGCTTTCACGTTTCTTTCACAGAGATTTTATTCGAGGAAACTCACCTACTCAGTTCGGTCCGTTGGACTATAATACCTTAGAAACGGTCAGTTGTATGGTGATACAGTATTACCCACCACTGGAATGAATCTCTCTGTCTGAGTCATTCACTACGTTATTTCTTTATTTTGATAACCGATTTCGATCTGGTGCACTTATCTTCAGATGCAAACTTATTGCTACAAAGGATTTCGGCTGTTGCATCCTCACTCAACTGGACAAAATGCGCTTTGAAACTGTAGTTTTGGATCTGAAGACAATCTCTGCGCCAGAACTCAAAATAAAGTGTATAGAGAGTGAGGCTGACAGTGTTTTGGCACTGAACTAACAGTTGTCACAGTTGCCTAAAGCGTTATGTCTTCAGTTACGAAATTATCAATGGGGCCTGAACATACGCACATGACGAGTTGTTCCAAAAAGCACTTGAACGATAATATCATGTAATTGTCTGCGCACACGAATAAGTTTGCCAAGGAAATGTACGATATGAGTTTCGATATAACACGTTAATGGCCTTCGCGGTGTCTACTTGAACTTGATACACAAGACACTACAGTACTCTTTAAGTTTACAGTGAAATTAACTGTCTGCCATGATGGTTTGGTCCCAAGTAACTTCGGTGATTCACCTAAGGGAACGCCGGAAACCTGCATCCTACTACATGACCGAAATGTGATTAATGAACATAGTTAAAATTGAATCACACTGCTACTAATTATCCCAGAAATATATACTAATATTAGGAAAACCACAGCACGAAAAAAATTACATTGCTGAAGTAATGACTTCAGTATAACATCTTATGGCCACAAATACGAGGAAATGATGAAAAGTAATGCTTCCGAATTTTTTATGTGAAAACACCTCAAAGCTTTTCAAGTTAAACAAATGTTGCTAACATTCTACATCTTCATTCTTCATGTCTACATATTTGAAATTCTCTTCCACTAGAGGGCTCCGAACAGTAGCATGCAACATGGAAATCTGTGACGTAACTATGATGATGCGTGACAAACAGCGTGCTGTAATCGAGTTTCGGTTTGGAATAATTCATTCACACCTGGAGCATCCTCCACTTCAGCATAACAATGCCAGACCACACACGAACCCTGCTACATCTACAACAATCCTACGCCTTTGGTTCACTGTCATAGATCATCCTCCATACAGTCCCGACCAAAACTTGAACACCTTCGGGGACTTTATTTTGATAGAGATGAAGCGGTGCTAACACAGGTGAGATTGTTACTCCGCCTGCAAATTCGAACATTCTACGTTGATGACATCAATAAACTGGTCTCTTTGGGAGACATGTGTTTGGCGTCAGAGTGACTATGAGAGATAAATATATAGACGTGAAGAATAAAGATGTAGAATGTTAATAAAGTGTGGTTTATTTAAAAACATTTCAGAATTTGCACATAAAAGTTTCGGAAGCACCACTTTTCAGAACGCCCTCGTATTTCCGCGTCGCATGGCGGAACTGTCACGTCCTTCGGAGAACACACTTAGCACGATATTGCGCCTCGTAACCTACAATTTCAAGTTTGCAATCTGCCCTCAAAAGCAGTATCTATTTCCAGGGAAAAGCAGGATCCCAAATCAGAAAATATGGTCCGGTAGTGGTAGCAAACAAAGAAGAGTAGCAGAGCCCGTTTTCATTATTAAAAATTTTAGAGAGTGCCGTAGAAGGTGGTACGAAGCAGACAAGGCCGGATGTTTTCAGGTTTAACAACAAGAAGAGACAGGAAAATATAGACGGATGAATGACTTGTGCGAAGAGGAAAGGAAGAACAGAAAGGAAAATTTAAGGGACTAGATGCGAAGATGCTGTGGGTGCAGTCAATAAAAGCAGGGAAACCGTGCGACGTACGATAATTTCTTAGAACAAATCGCGCAAACGGATGAGATAGGTCCTGTGAGAAGGAAGGCAGTGGTATTTAGTAACGGATTACAGAGATATCCTCATAAGCTATTTGTGTTATTGGGCTATGATAATTTTGTTGCTGCATTTTTTTTTGTATGCTGCAAAGTAAATAATAACTGTTCAGTGATTAAGCAACGCGTAAAGGGTGATATTTGTGAATATGGTTGCCTGTTGTCATGTGCTTAAAATCAAATATAGAACTGAAGTCGCTGTACAAGTTCTGTTATGGAACGTTATGAAGTTTCTCCTGCATATTGTAACTACATGCTGCCTTTGCGAGGTATAGGTGACGAAAGAACCAAACATTTCACTAGACAAGTAATAAAAATAAGTCGTAAAAACAACATTCAAGCAGACCGGCGTACCAGAACAATCTGGTGTCTGGGTGCTCTCGATCCGACTATAACGATAAGTCAGATTCTTCATGAAGCTGTATGTATTTTGTATTATAAACGCTATTAGAAATCTGTAATTGAATAACCTTTTAAACGCATGGCGAGAGAAGACGAACTTAATATACATCAGCAATTGTCATAAAAATAAACAAAATGTTATTTCTGAAGTTTTGTAATTTGTTCATCACTTGTTTTGACACACTATTTCTTTCTTCTGCTTCAGCTTGCCTTCTCTCTCCTGTCTTGTCCATTGCTTATGTAAGCATCTGTAATTCTTGGTTAATAATAATTGTATTAATTGTAAATGGTGTTCATGTGTTTATTTTAAGAGTAAAAATCACCGTTTTCGTAGCCGAGAAACCGTAGCTTCCAGTTTCTGTAGGTACTTGTAACGCTTTCCAGAATAACGGCCTGCCGACGAACAATTACCAACCATTTTATGCATCATATGCAGACTGCCACTAACGGTAGCAAACATTTTCAAACACTGCAGCTTCACATCGGTCCGAGCGCGAATAAAATTTATGAGCCTGTAATAATAAACATTCAAACAGCTGCTATTTAGAAATTGCGAGCCTGTTATCCCGGTAGAGGAGTATGAGTCTACATACCTTCACTCTCAAGTAATTTACTTTACCACTGTAACTCTTCTTCTTGCTCGGAGAAGGCGAGTTATGCGACCCTGAGATATCTTCTTGTCGTGCAAGTAGCGCATTGGACTTTACACTATACCAGTATGTCCATTGAAAGCTAATGTCTTCCATTCCAGGTCATGCAACTACCAAATATTTATTCAACAAAATTATTTTTGCACCTCCATTGCATTTAGTTATTTATATTGAAACTTTCAGACCTTATATCCATTTTTCCAGTGTATCCTTCAAAGAAAACGAATGACACGTTGTAAAAGATCACTATCATAGGTTCAAAAGAGTTAACGGAATCCACGCTGATGACACAAAACATTATAACTACCTGCCCGATAGCGTGTTGGTCCATCTTGAGAACACAGTACAGTAAAGACTCTGTGTTGCACGGAATCGATAAGTCCTTGGTAGGTTCTGGAGGTACGTGGCGTTAGATCTCTACGCACAGATCACACAATTGTCGTAAATTTTGGAGCAATAAAAAATGGAAGTGAGCGTTTGGCATCGTTGGCTGGGAGGTTTTTATGCGGGGGAGTCCGGCCGCCAAGTGCAAGTCTTATTTCAGTCGACGCTACATTGGGTGACTTGCGCGCCGGGGATGAGGATGAAATCATGATGAGGACAACATAACACCCAGTCCCCGAGCGGAGAAAATTTCCAACCCAATCGGGAATCGAACCCGGGCCCACTTGCATGGGAGGCAAGCACGTTGCCACTCAGCTAAGCAGGCGGACTTTGGACGAATATTTTGTGGGCGGGAGCTGGCACCAGATAGTCTTCCAGGTAAGTTCCATTGTTTTCAGAACAAGCGAATCTGGTAGCCGAGACATCAGCATGAATTGATGTCACGTTTCTCAAACTACTGTAGAATGAATCCGGCCTTGTGACACAAACCGTTGTCCTGCTGGAAGACGCCAACACTGTCGGGGAAGATATCAACCATAAGTGCGTTCACGAAGTTGATAGCTGCTGTGGTGCCTTCGAATGCTACATCAGACCCCATGGGAACCCAGGAGAACTTCCACCATTGCATAACAATGCCACCAAACACCTGTATTCAAGTTTCGCGCAGCCGTTCTCCTGGAAGACGCGGTATCTGGAGTAGGGGTGGGAAAAAACAAACCGGTTGGAACCGATACTATTACGTCAAGCCTTGTCGTCAAATATGGGGTGTCTAGGATTCCGTCGTACTCGGTTCGCCAGACTTCCAAATCAAACAAATAGTATTAATAAGTTTTATTACAAAAGGAAAGAAGACAATACTTAACTTTGACAATTACACTGAAGTGTCGCAAGGAAAGGGCGACATACAAAATAAGCAATCTTCTTCGGTACAAACAGTCACAAGTCTGTGATACATAGACAGCACAAGCGAAGTAACGAGCGTTCACGCTGCTATACAACTGCACAAGTGACTAATCTTGAAGCTGCTGTTCAACTGGGCGTCCCCAGTCGGTAATGGCGCTTATGTCCTCTTCACAAAGGTGCCACTGCTGTCGCGTTGTCGTCTTGGAGAGGGGTCGATCAGCGTGCGATTGGCTGACGTCTTCTCACAGCCATCTCTTCTCTATCGTTCCTGACTGGCGTGCTGGAGCTTGTCTTTACGCCGTAACAGTTACCGGTATTTTAGTTACGAATAACCGGCATTTTTGATAATTGTTTGGTCTCTGTTACGAGAGCTATTCGGAAAGTAAGGAACGATAGGTCGCGAATGGAAACCACAGTGAAAATCAAAACTGTTTTATTTGTAACAGTTAGCTACAGCAACCAGCTACTTCTCTACACAGTCGCCGCTCAGACTTAGACATCTGTTGCAGCGTTGTACCAACTTTTCAATTCGCTCCCTATAGAAACAGCTACCACTGCTTTTTGACAATTTTTAACTCTGGACTTCAGCTCGTTGTCTGTGTCAAAATATTGTCTTCATAGCCAGCAGTTCATTTGAGCAGAGATGAACCTCAGGGGTAGCTAATTAAGGGCTCTTTTGTGGTTGATCAAACGCTTCCCATCGAAAACGCTGCAGGAGCATCTTCATTGCCCCTGCAGAGGGCGGCCGAGAATTGTCGTGTGGAACGAACTGCATGAAAGTCATGTTATGTGGGTTGCATAGCTTCAGGCGAAATCTTTCGCCAGTCCCTCATACTTGGCTGGAGACCCTAATTTCTAGTCATCTTTACGTTCTCACTGTGAGTTCAGTAACTGAAAGAGCGACATGATGCCATCGACGGGCGTACCAGACACAGTACCCATCGTATCTGTGCAAAGCTCTATCAGATTTTCACTATATTTTCCATTTCGCGACCAATAGTTCCTTACTTTCCAAATAACCGTCGTATAACAAGTATTTTTCTTTTTTTTCTGGAAATTGGGTATAAAACCAATGTATCAGTTTGAAATACCAGTGGCGCAAAATTTTTTTGTTTTAGAGAAAACTCTTTTAAAAAACGAGTTTGGTAGGGTATCATGTGGCTTCTGAAAGTTTGATATCGTATTTGGATTATGATGATTCTGACGAAGGGAATCAGCTTACAGATCAACACATAACAGAAGGAATGTTTATGAGCAGGCGGACAATAAATATTCGCCATTGGTTTAATTTATCACTGAAATTTAAGCTATTGGCATGTAACTGATCCTGGTAAATATTACATTTTCCCAATTCTTAAATTGTTGAGCTGAGACGCAGGCAGACAACCTGTTGGTATTGAACCAGTGACTGATCTAGCAGCCACCGCAACCCCCACATGCACATTGAAAGTATGGTGCGACACACCACAACAACGAAGTGAACTGTAGGATGATTCCCATAGAAGTACACATATACGTGTGAATAAAAACGACTTTCTCTTTCGAAATAGCGAAAGAAAAAGGAAAGTACAAGTTTAAAACAAGGGCTTATTAATTGTCCACTATTTCCATGATTTAATAAAAAAAGTAAGTTATGACGTGAGTAATAAACCCATGCATAGTTTAAATACAAACGGATTTTAGTTGATCATCTGCCTTTATTTGGTTGCAGTCGTTAGAAACAGACAACTTAATACGAAAAATAGGGATAGACAACTTAAGTTTTGACCCTTTAGCACCGACTATTCGTAATTCCCAAATAGGATATGATCCTCAACTACACAGTGATTTCTTAACAGAGAATTAAAAACTTACAGTCAGTAGGAATGTACTGGTGAATTTTTGAGAAAAGCAGTGAAAGGAACATTGACCCAGTTTTCTTTTATTTATATATTTTATTTGAAATTTTTTTCTGTGTATCTTGAAACGTCGGAGGGTGTGTTGAAAAGTTCTGCCTGCTAGATTTTTGTGTATAAATTCTCAAAGATTTTTAAATAAAATAATTGTTGTTAACATTCTACATCTTTGTCCTTCACGTGTACGTATTTGTAGTTACTTGCCGCTAGAGGTCTCCAAATTGTAGTGTGTAGCATGGCAGTGTGTATCGTAACTATGTCTGTGCGTGAGAAAAGGTATGGAGTGATCGAGTTTTGAATATGGAGAGTTCGTTCACGCTCGGAGCATACTCTCCTTCAGAATTAGAATGCCACACCACACACGAGTGCAGCGACATCTGCAATGATCCGACGTTTTGGCTGCGCTGTCGCCGATCATTCTTTATGAAGTTCTGACTTAGCTCCATCCGATTTTCGTCTTCGAGGACTTCAGTTGGATAGTGATGGAGTGCTCTGATCAGAGGTGAGTTTGTGTCTCCGTCAACAAAACTTTAAGAGTTTTCAAATAAAAAATTCGGAGGCATTTCCTTTTCAGTAAGCCCTCGTCCAAATCAAAAGTTGCAGGAGTCGTAGAATTTTTCAAACTTCGTGCGATATCTACGTTTATTGTTGGAAATAATGGCTATAAAAACCAATAATCAGTTATTTCAGAAAGCGGTTATTTTGAGTAGTTTTAATACTCAGGTTAAAGTGGAGATGAAAATAACCGTTGTAACAGAAAACTAGTTGCTTCCGCGATAACTGCCAACTCTTATTCGGACACGACTGTCTATCCGGTGTAACTGCAAATGTGATTCATCCAAGCAGGAAACATGTTTCTATTGTTCCACTGTCCATTGTCAATGATCCTATGCCACTGCAGTAGCAGTTGACGAGTATTCTTGTTTTACAACGTACCTCCTTACAAGTCTGTCTCCTCTACAAACGTTGGGAGAACATTAATTAATTAACAAAACTTCAAGTATATATAAACTTATAAATCATATCCAAGTTGCGGGACGCAGATACTACGCCTACGATTAACTCATCAGTATACAGCATCTTTATGAAATGTACTCGGCCATTTCTAAAACATAATGATGCTCTTTACTAGAAGACATTTGAAAATGGGTGAAAAGACGGAAACACTTCAAACGAATAGTAAATACTTTGGAGCAGAAGCACATGTATAGGGTTATTCACTAATTATTTGAATTTCATAAATGTCGTCCCTCTTCTTGTACAGCAAGAGCTGCTATACGTTTAATGTCCGTTTCAGTTTCGCAGGCTTGCCCCTGCATCTGATCGATCAGCATATGGCGTTACTATGCAGTGATCTACAGTTTTTCTTTGATGGGTAGAATGGACTTGTGAATAAGTGACGATCTTTGAGGACTTTTTTTTTTTTGACTCATCAATGTGACTGATCTGATGCGGTCAGCGACAAATTCTTCTCCTGTGCCAACCTCTTCATCTCACAGTAGCATATGCACCCTAATCCTAAATTATTTATTTCACGAATTTCAATCTCTGTCTTCCCCCATAGTTATTACCCTCTGCTGATCACTGTAGTTCCATAGAAGTTATTTCCCGATGTCTTAACAGATGTCCTATCATCATGTTCCTTCTTCTTGTCAATGTTTTCCGAATGTTCCTTTCTTTCCCGATTATGCGGAGAACCTCCCCAGTCCTTATCAGTTCATCTAATTTTCAGCATCCTTCCATAGCACCACATCTCAAACCCTTCGACCCTCTTCTTCTCCGATTTTTTACCCATTCATGACTCACCACCATTTAATTCCTTACTCTAAACGTACATTCTCAGACAGTTCTCCCTCTGATTAGCATACTGGTAGACTTCTCTTGGTCAGGAATGCACCCTTTGCCTGTTCGTCACCTCCTTACTTCTTTTGTCGTGTATTATTTTGGTTCCAAGATTGCAGAATTTCTTCATTTCATTTAATTCGTGGTCTCTTATTTCTGTATTAAGTTTATCTCATTTCTGCTGCTTCCAATTACTTTCGCCTATCTTCGGTATACTGTGAATCCATCCTGTCCACTCAATAGACTCTCATTCCACTCAGGATGTACTGCATTTCTCACTTCCACTGAGGGTATCGGTGTCATCAGCGAATCTTATCATTGATTTCCTGTTACTTACTTTCGTCGTGGCTTGTTACATGAATAGACTGAACAGTAGGTGCGAAAGATTACAGCCCTGTTCAGATCCTTTTGAATCCGTGCACTTCGTTCTGTTCTCTCATTTTTATGGTTACCTCCTAGTTCTTTTGTGTACTGCGTATTACTCATCTTTCCCTATAGCTCGCTTCTATTTTTCCCAAAACTGCGAACATATTGCATCATTCTGCATTATCGAACGTTTTATACAGGTCCACAAATCGTAGAAACGTGGTTTTCTGTTCTAAAGTTTTTCTACCATTATCAATCGCAACATCACACAACGTAAGAATTGTCTCTCTCGTTCTATTACCTTTCGTTACCTTACTGATGATCTAACTGAAGGAAAAGTATTGCTTGCAGATTGAGATAAAAAAGAAGATTAAATTCCAACAGAGCTGTATGCTGTAGACCCTTTTCGGTACCGACGAACGAACGACGCTTTTAACACACGTCACTGCTGTTGGTCGGTATGACATTGATCTCCGATTATCTCGCGGAGTTTAGTGCAGCTTTACTTTTACAGACAGTAGGTGATTAAACTGAATTGATAACAACATCGAAGTTCTCTCACAGAGTTGGGTACTGATTTATTTAATGGCACGTCATAATTTGTAATCAATTTATAAAATCAGTATGGTTAATTTTTGAGACCACATGACGTTCTGCAAAATGTACCATGGACGATATTGATGAATAGATATATGGCCAAAAAAAATAAGGAACAAATTGCTTTATCTGTTTTTGAACGCGTCTTACAGTATTGATTCATCATTCATTATGTCAGCTCAAATCATTCTCAGTTGAAAACGAAAGAGAATGACAATTAAGACTGCTTGACTACCTATAGTTAGATCGATTTTCATGCTATGTAGGATGACGTTTTTTGTGTGATATTAGGTCAGCGTTCTGGACTTATTTCTACGTAACAGAGTACAGTAATCTGCCAATCCTGCTAGCGATATTGTGATACACACCTACATACAGCAATTAAATTGTGCACAGCCTGATGATCTACATCTACATTTCCATATAGACTCCGCAATCCAACGTATGGTGTGTGGGGGAGGGTTCGCTGCACCACTAATATTCATCCCCTTTCCTGTTCCACCCGCAAGCAGGACGAGGAAAAAAAGAGTGCCTATATGCCCCTGTACGAGCCCTAATTTATATAATCCTTATTTTCGTGGTCCTTACGCGAAATGTACGATGACGACAAGAGAAACATTCTACATTCGGTGTCCAGTGCTGATTCTCTAAATTTCCTTAATAGTGCCCCTCGGAAAGAACATCACGTTCCATCTGGTGATTCTCATTTGAGTTCCCGAAGGTAACACTTGCGTGTTGTTCGAACTTATAGGCAACAAATATAGAACTCTGCCTCTGAATTGCTTCGATGTCTTCGTTTAATAGGAACTGGTGCGGATCTCAAACACTCGAACAGTATTCAAGAATGTATCGCGCTAGTGTCCTATAAGCAGACTGCTTTACACATGAACCACACTTTCCTAAAATTCTAGCAAAAAAACGAAGTCGATCATTCGTCTTCCCTATTACAGTCCTTACATGCTCATTCCATTTCATACTGCTTTGCAACGTTACGCCAAGATTTTTAATCGACGTGACGATTTCAAGCAACACACTACTAACGCTGTATTCCAACATTATGGGTTTGTTTTTCCTGCTTATTTGTTTTAAGTTACATTTTTATACAATTAGGGCTACCTGCCAATCTTCGCACCAACTACAAATTTTGTCTATGTCATCTTGCATCCTCCTACAGTCACTCAACACCAACACCTTCGCGTACACCACAGCATCATCAGCAAACAGCTGCAGATTGCTGATTACCCTGTCCGACAGATCATTTATATGTATAGAAAATAACAACGGATTTACCGAAGTTGTCTGGTGCACTATTGAGAATACACTTGTCTGTGTTCAACAGCGCGTGTCATCGAGGACAACACACTGGGCTGTGTTACTTAAGAAGTCATCGAGCCACCTCCATACCTGTAAACTTATTTCGCATTCTTGTACCTTCGTTAACAGTCGGCAATGTGACACGGTGTCAAATGCTTTTCAGAAATCAGGAATATGGAATCCGCCTGTTGCCTTCATCCATAGCTTGCAGGATGTCGTGTGAGGAAATGGCAGTCTGAGTATCGCACGAGCCATGCTTTCTAAAACCGATTTGAATCGTGGACAGAATCTATTATTTCTCTAGAAAATTTATTATATTTGAACCGTGAATAAGTTCAATGATTCTACAGTAGCTTGGGATATAGCACTAGGCAAAAAATTAGCGATTACTGTAAGCTGCACGTGTCCAATGCCACAAGGGTTTGTTGGCATCTGTGTTTCATCTGGTCTGGAGAAAACACAGATGCCAACAGACTGTAAGTAATTACTCATTTACAAAAAAAAAAAAAAAAAAAAAAAAAAAAAAAAAAAAAAAAAAAAAAAAACCACTGCAAAGTGAACTGTTTGACAATCTAAAAATAACAAAACTATCGTTCTGGGTCCTACTGAATAAGTCCTAGCGTAACAAAAAGGCGAAACGCTTTTGGGGAAAAATAAATGAATGAAATTGCTGTAAGAATGGCCACGCAAACAAACTTGGTGTTCAAACGAACTTGTGTGTACCCCCTGCAATGCATCCATAGACGTCTTAGTCAATACTCGGTAAGTTACAGTCGCCTCCTACTAATATTTTATGATCTGAGTGTTTCCGTGCTACTAGCCGTAGACTTTCTTTCGACACACGTGAGTAAACATCTACAGGTATCAGGTTCTGGAACAATACAACAAACTTCTGTTATAAGACCGTTTTTAACAATCGGTTCTTAAATTGAAATAGGTTGATCCCAACCTGATAATGAAATATTAATTAGTACTAATGACTGCCAATGCACAACCACTTCCTAAAGTAAATTGCCAGAGTAGCTATACGAGAGGCCACTTTGGAAGCAAGATGAATGCCAATGAGGTGGAGGGCCGGCCGAAGTGGCCGCGCGGTTCTGGCACTGCAGTCTGGAACCGCGAGACCGCTACGGTCGCAGGTTCGAATCCTGCCTCGGGCATGGATGTGTGTGATGTCCTTAGGTTAGTTAGGTTTAACTAGTTCTAAGTTCTAGGGGACTAATGACCTCAGCAGTTGAGTCCTATAGTGCTCAGAGCCATTTTGAGGTGGAGGAACGCTGTGTAGAGCATAAACCACCATGGACACGACCCCCAGAGCTATTCACAGAAATGTCGATCACCTACCTGTATGAAGGGAAATGCAAGGCAGATAAAATTGGCCAGACCAGTTTTGTTAAGTGGGAGAAAGAAATGGGCCACCCTGGCACAGTTGGCGCCTTGTGTCTGACGGCAGAGAACGATGAGTATAAATCAGGAATGTCGAGACTAATGGAGTTTGTGTTCTTTAACAAGCGGTGCATGCATGCCACCCAGTCGCCGATAGTCCTAGAAAATCAGTTTAGTGGAAAGAAAAAGGGGAAATCGAAACTTCGCAAAAAGAAGAAAACCAGACTGTTAAGATCACATCTGAGAGTATGGAACCAGGCGTTTGTGGCATCTTTGTAGTACATGAGACACCGACACTCGACCGGATGACGCATAATTAATGAACGCTTAAATAAATGACAAGACAGTTTCTATTGGTTCTTATAAGTAATCTACGAGTGGGAGAAGGGAGTACAACTGTGCCTACAGAATTCTAACTGTACTGGTCAATGCACGAAGGAAGGCAGAAGAAGGGAGTAAATCATACACATTCTGGAGCTCGAAGACTACCAAATTTTTTAACTGGTTAACCACCAGAAACGCGTGTAAGGAAGGGACGCCAGCGTCTTGTAAGAAAACACCTTACTGGTCGGCACTCGCAGGAATTGGTATTCTTCCAATTGAAATTATCCCACGGAGAGAAACACAACTGTCAAAGTTTCTTTGTCGGGAGTGCTCCACAGGTTGTCACTTCTACATTCGTTCTCCTCCAGACCCTCTCTTCGAGACTTCGCTTGTGGAACTTCTCTTCCAGACTTCCACTCGTCCTGTTGAGCTGAGACGCAGGCGACAACCTGTTGGTATTGAACCAGTGACTGATCTAGCAGCCACCGCAACCCCCACGTGCACATTGAAAGTATGGTGCGACACACCACAACAACGAAGTGAACTGTAGGATGGTTCAAATGGGTCTGAGCACTATGGGACTTAACTTCTAAGATCATCAGTCCCCTAGAACTTAGAACTACATAAACCTAACCAACCTAAGGACATCACACACATCCATGCCCAAGGCAGGTCCAAAAAATGATTCTGAGCACTATGGGACTTAACAGCTATGGTCATCAGTCCCCTAGAACTTACAAGGGAACCTCCCCATCGCACCCCCCTCAGATTTGATTCTAAGTTGGCACAGTGGATAGACCTTGAAAAACTGAACACAGATCAGTCGAGAAAACAGGAAGAAGTTGTGTGGAACTACGAAAAAAATAAGCAAAATATACGAACTGAGTAGTCCATGTGCAACATAAGCAACATTGAGGACAAACTGAGCTCAGGAGCGCCGTGGTCATGTGGTCATGTGGTTAGCGTGAGCAGCTGCGGAACGGCAGGTCCTGGGTTCAAGTCTTCCCTCCAGTGGAAATTTTAATTTTTTGTTTTCAGTTTGTGTCACAAAGTCTTATGTTTTCATCCCTTTTTTGGGAGTGATTATCACATCCAGAAGAAAACCTAAATCGGGAAAGGTAGAAGAATCTTTTTACCCATTCGCCAAGTGTACAAGTTAGGTGGGTCGACAACATATTCCTGTCATGTGACGCACATGCCGTCACCAGTGTCGTATAGAATATATCAGACGTGTTTTCCTGTGGAGGAATCGGTTGACCTATGACCTTGCGATCAAATGTTTTCGGTTCCCATTGAAGAGGCACGTCCTTTCGTCGACTAATCGCACGGTTTTGCGGTGCGGTCACAAAGCACAGACACTAAACTTATTACAGTGAACAGAGACGTCAATGAACGAACGGACAGATCATAACTTTACGAAAATAAAGAAAGTAAACTTTTCACTCGAGGGAAGACTCGAACCAAGGACCTCTCGTTCCGCAGCTGCTCACGCTAACCACGAGACTACGGCGCACATACGCTCAGACTATCCTTGATGTTGCCTATCCTGCGCATGGACTACTCAGTTTGTATATTTTGCTTATTTTTTCATAGTTCCACACAACTTCTTCCTGTTTTCTCGATTGATCTGTGTTCAGTTTTTCAAGGCCTATCCACTGCGCCAACTTGTAACTAAATCTGAGGGGGGTGCGATGGGGAGGTTCCCTTGTTAGAAGTACTTAAACCTAACTAACCTAAGGACATCACACAACACCCAGTCATCACGAGGCAGAGAAAATCCCTGACCCCACCGGGAATCGAACCCTGGAACCCGGGCGCGCGAAGCGAGAACGCTACCGCACGACCACGAGCTGCAGACTGCCCAAGGCAGGATTCGAACCTGCGATCATAGCGGTTGCGCGGTTCCAGACTGTAGCGCCTAGAACCGCTCGACCACTCCGGCCGGCGACAACTCCACAATTTCTTCAGTGGTTCGTCGTCGATCGTTGCTGAGGACTGGATGAATGTTTTCAACATTTTCATTTGTTCGGGCTGTGGAAGAATGATCAAAACGAGCTTTATCATAAACTGGCATTTCACCATTTTTGAAAACAGGGAAACCACACAAACATTTGAGTTTTCCCTGCGCTATCGTCCTGGTACGCCGTTTTTAATATTTCAAGAATTTCTGTTCCCCTTTTCCCCGAAAAAAAAACCCAGAATTTCACGGCCGCACGCTGTTCAAAAAGATCAGCCATTGCAAAAACGACAGTCATTCAAAACAGTTGTCACTATAAATTCTGCCGAAATTAGTTTCGATTTTCTTCAGCGACGCCTAACGGTTTACCGACTCTGGAATGCTCGCTCCATGGACTCTTATCGGCAAAACGTGGTTCTACATAAATTCTGCCCACCAATAAAGTAGTTCCATTTGGTTTTTTTTTGCGTGGGGGGGGGGGGGGGCTGCCTCCTGGTATTTGCACTTAGAAGACCAACATGCTTTCACCTGCGGCAACAGATGCACATGCACATCCTTCTGTAGTGTTCTTGATGTCTACGAAATTTTTTTTTTTGGTCATCAGTCTACTGCCTGGTTTGATGCGGCCCGCCACGAATTCCTTTCCTGTGCTAACCTCTTCATCTCTTCATCTCAGAGTAGCACTTGCAACCTACTTCCTCGATTATTTGCTTGACGTAATCCAATCTCTGTCTTCCTCTACAGTTTTTGCCCTCTACAGCTCCCTCTAGTACCATCGAAGTCATTCCCTCATGTCTTAGCAGATGTCCTATCATCCTGTCCCTTCTCCTTATCAGTGTTTTCCACATACTCCTTTCCTCTCCGATTCTGTGCAAAACCTTCTCATTCCTTACCTTATCAGTCCACCTAATTTTCAACATTCGTCTATGGCACCACATCTCAAATGCTTGGATTCTCTTCTGTTCCGGTTTTCCCACAGTCCATGTTTCACTGCCATACAATGCTATACTCCAGACGTACATCCTCAGAAATTTCTTCCTCAAATTAAGGCCGGTATTTGATATTAGTAGACTTCTCTTGGCCAGAAATGCCTTTTTTGCCATAGCGAGTCTGCTTTTGATGTCCCCCTTGCTCCGTCCGTCATTGGTTATTTTACTGCCTAGGTTGCAGAATTCCTTAACTTCATTGACTTTGTGACCATCAATCCTGATGTTAAGTTTCTCGCTGTTCCCATTTCTACTACTTCACATTACTTTCGTCTTTCTCCGATTTACTCTCAAACCAGACTGTGTACTCATTAGACTGTTCATTCCGTTCAGCAGATCATTTAATTCTTCTTCACTTTCAGTCAGGATAGCAATGTCATCAGCGAATTGTATCATTGATATCCTTTCACCTTGTATTTTAATTGCACTCCTGAACCATTCTTTTATTTCCATCATTGCTTCCTCGATGTACAGATTGAAGAGTAGGGGCGAATTCTACAGCCTTGTCTTACACCCTTCTTGATACGAGCACTTCGTTCTTGATCGTCCACTCTTATTATTCCCTCTTGGTTGTTGTACATATTGTATATAACCCGTCTCTCCCTATAGCTTACCCCTACTTTTTTCAGAATCTCGAACAGCTTGCACCATTTTATATTGTCGAACGCTTTTTCCAGGTCGACAAATCCTATGAAAGTGTCTTGATTTTTCTTTAGCCTTGCTTCCATTATTAGCCGTAACGTCCAGAATTGCCTCTCTCGTCCCTTTACTTTTCCTAAAGCCAAACTGATTGTCACCTAGCGCATTCTCAATTTTCTTTTCCATTCTTCTGTATATTATTCTTGTAAGCATTTCGATGCATGAGCTTTTAAGCTGATTGTGCGATAATTCTCGCACTTGTCAGGTCTTGCCGTCTTCGGAATTGTGTGGATCATGCTTTTCCGAAAGTCAGATGGTATATCGCCAGACTCATATATTCTACACACCAACGGGAATAGTCGGTTTGTTGCCACTTCCCCCAATGATTTTAGAAATTCTGATGGAATGTCATCTATCCCTTCTGCCTTATTTGACCGTAAGTCCTCCAAAGCTCTTTTAAATTCCGATTATAATACTGGATCCCCAATCTCTTCTAAATCGACTCTTGTTTCTTCTTCTATCACATCAGACAAATCTTCACCCTCATAGAGGCTTTCAATGTGTTCTTTCCTCCTATCTGCTCTCTTCTCTGCATTTAACAGTGGAATTCCCGTTGCACTGTTAATGTTACCACCGTTGCTTTTAATGTCACCAAAGGTTGTTTTGACTTTCCTGTATGCTGAATCTGTCCTTCCGACAATGATATCTTTTTCGATGTCTTCACATTTTTCCTGCAGCAATTTCGTCTTAGCTTCCCTGCACTTCCTATTTATTTCATTCCTCAGCGACTTGTATTTCTGTATTCCTGATTTTCCTGGAACATGTTTGTACTTCCTCCCTTCATCAATCAACTGAAGTATTTCTTCTGTTACCCATGGTTTCTTGGCAGCTACCTTCTTTGTACCTATGTTTTCCTTCCCAACTTCTGTGATGGCCCTTTTTAGAGATGTCCATTCCTCTTCAACTGTATTGCCTACTGTGCTATTCCTTATTGCTGTATCTATAGCGTTAGAGAACTTCAAACGTATCTCGTCATTCCTTAGTACTTCCGTACCCCACTTCTTTGCGTATTGATTCTTCCTGACTAATGTCTTGAACTTCAGCCTACTCTTCATCACTACTATATTGTGATCTGAGTCTATATCTGCTCCTGGGTACGCCTTACAATCCAGTATCTGATTTCGGAATCTCTGTCTGACCATGTTGCAATCTAAGTGAAATCTTCCCGTATCTACCGGCCTTTTCCAAGTATACCTCCTCCTCTTGTGATTCTTGAACAGGGTATTCGCTATTACTAGCTGAAACTTGTTACAGAACTCAATTAGACTTTCTCCTCTTTCATTCCTTGTCCCAAGCCCATATTCTCCTGTAACCTTTTCTTCTACTCCTTCCCCTACAACTGCATTCCAGTCGCCCATGACTATTAGATTTTCGTCCCCCTTTACATACTGCATTACTCTTTCAATATCCTCATACACTTTCTCTATCTGTTCATCTTCAGCGTGCGACGTCGGCATGTATACCTGAACTATCGTTATCGGTGTTGGTCTGCTGTCGATTCTGATTAGAACAACCCGGTCACTGAACTGTTCACAGTAACACATACTCCGCCCTACCTTCCTATTCATAACGAATCCTACACCTGTTATACCATTTTCTGCTGCTGTTGATATTACCCGATACTCATCTGACCAGAAATCCTCGTCTTCCTTCCACTTCACTTCACTGACCCCTACTATATCTAGATTGAGCCTTTGCATTTCCCTTTTCAGATTTTCTAGTTTCCCTACCACGTTCAAGCTTCTGACATTCCACGCCCCGACTCGTAGAACGTTATCCTGTCGTTGATTATTCAATCTTTTCTCATGGTAACCTCCCCCTTGGCAGTCCCCTCCCGGAGATCCGAATGGGGGACTATTCCGCAATCTTTTGCCAATGGAGAGATCATCATGACACTTCTTCAATTACAGGCCACATGTCCTGTGGATACACGTTACGTGTCTTTAATGCAGTGGTTTCCATTGCCTTCTGCATCCTCATGTCGTTGATCATTGCTGATTCATCCGCCTTTAGGGGCAATTTCCCAACCCTAGGGACAAGAGAGTGCCCTGAACCTCTATCCGCTCCTCCGCCCTCTTTGACAAGGCCGTTGGCAGAATGAGGCTGACTTCTTATGCCGGAAGTCTTCGGCCGCCAATGCTGATTACTTATCAAAATTGAGGCAGTGGCGGGGATCGAACCCGGGACCGAAAACGGTTTGATTATGAATCAAAGACGCTACCCCTAGACCACAGGTACACACAACGAACTAACCAACGGCAATCATGGTACCTCCTCTGCAAACACAAATTTTTTGTTTGGATACGCTTATACTCCCCCCCATGACCCATGGACCTTGCCGTTGGTGGGGAGGCTTGCGTGCCTCAGCGATACAGATAGCCGTACCGTAGGTGCAACCACAACGGAGGGGTATCTGTTGAGAGGCCAGACAAACGTGTGGTTCCTGAAGAGGGGCAGCAGCCTTTTCAGTAGTTGCAAGGGCAACAGTCTGGATGATTGACTGATCTGGCCTTGTAACATTAACCAAAACGGCCTTGCTGTGCTGGTACTGCGAACGGCTGAAAGCAAGGGGAAACTACAGCCATAATTTTTCCCGAGGGCATGCAGCTTTACTGTATGATTACATGATGATGGCGTCCTCTTGGGTAAAATATTCCGGAGGTAAAATAGTCCCCCATTCGGATCTCCGGGCGGGGACTACTCAAGAGGATGTCGTTATCAGGAGAAAGAAAACTGGCGTTCTACGGATCGGAGCGTGGAATGTCAGATCCCTTAATCGGGCAGGTAGGTTAGAAAATTTAAAAAGGGAAATGGATAGGTTGAAGTTAGATATAGTGGGAATTAGTGAAGTTCGGTGGCAGGAGGAACAAGACTTCTGGTCAGGTGACTACAGGGTTATAAACACCAAATCAAATAGGGGTAATGCAGGAGTAGGTTTAATAATGAATAGGAAAATAGGAATGCGGGTAAGCTACTACAAACAGCATAGTGAACGCATTATTGTGGCCAAGATAGATACGAAGCCCACACCTACTACAGTAGTACAAGTTTATATGCCAACTAGCTCTGCAGATGACGAAGAAATTGAAGAAATGTATGATGAAATAAAAGAAATTATTCAGATTGTGAAGGGAGACGAAAATTTAATAGTCATGGGTGACTGGAATTCGAGTGTAGGAAAAGGGAGAGAAGGAAACATAGTAGGTGAATATGGATTGGGGGACAGAAATGAAAGAGGAAGCCGCCTGGTAGAATTTTGCACAGAGCACAACATAATCATAACTAACACTTGGTTTAAGAATCATGAAAGAAGGTTGTATACATGGAAGAACCCTGGAGATACTAAAAGGTATCAGATAGATTATATAATGGTAAGACAGAGATTTAGGAACCAGGTTTTAAATTGTAAGACATTTCCAGGGGCAGATGTGGACTCTGACCACAATCTATTGGTTATGACCTGTAGATTAAAACTGAAGAAACTGCAAAAAGGTGGGCATTTAAGGAGATGGGACCTGGATAAACTAAAAGAACCAGAGGTTGTACAGAGATTCAGGGAGAGCATAAGGGAGCAATTGACAGGAATGGGGGAAATAAATACAGTAGAAGAAGAATGGGTAACTTTGAGGGATGAAGTAGTGAAGGCAGCAGTGGATCAAGTAGGTAAAAAGACGAGGGCTAGTAGAAATCCTTGGGTAACAGAAGAAATATTGAATTTAATTGATGAAAGGAGAAAATATAAAAATGCAGTAAGTGAAACAGGCAAAAAGGAATACAAATGTCTCAAAAATGAGATCGACCGGAAGTGCAAAATGGCTAAGCAGGGATGGCTAGAGGACAAATGTAAGGATGTAGAGGCCTATCTCACTAGGGGTAAGATAGATACCGCCTACAGGAAAATTGAAGAGACCTTTGGAGATAAGAGAACGACTTGTATGAATATCAAGAGCTCAGATGGAAATCCAGTTCTAAGCAAAGAAGGGAAAGCAGAAAGGTGGAAGGACTATATAGAGGGTCTATACAAGGGCGATGTACTTGAGGACAATATTATGGAAATGGAAGAGGATGTAGATGAAGATGAAATGGGAGATATGATACTGCATGAAGAGTTTGACAGAGCACTGAAAGACCTGAGTCGAAACAAGGCCCCCGGAGTAGACAATATTCCATTGGAACTACTGACGGCCGTGGGAGAGCCAGTCCTGACAAAACTCTACCATCTGGTGAGCAAGATGTATGAAACAGGCGAAATACCCACAGACTTCAAGAAGAATATAATAATTCCAATCCCAAAGAAAGCAGGTGTTGACAGATGTGAAAATTACCGAACTATCAGCTTAATAAGTCACAGCTGCAAAATACTAACACGAATTCTTTACAGACGAATGGAAAAACTAGTAGAAGCCAACCTCGGGGAAGATCAGTTTGGATTCCGTAGAAACACGGGAACACGTGAGGCAATACTGACCTTACGACTTATCTTAGAAGAAAGATTAAGGAAAGGCAAACCTACGTTTCTAGCATTTGTAGACTTAGAGAAAGCTTTTGACAATGTTGACTGGAATACTCTCTTTCAAATTCTAAAGGTGGCAGGGGTAAAATACAGGGAGCGAAAGGCTATTTACAATTTGTACAGAAAACAGATGGCAGTTATAAGAGTCGAGGGACATGAAAGGGAAGCAGTGGTTGGGAAGGGAGTAAGACAGGGTTGTAGCCTCTCCCCGATGTTGTTCAATCTGTATATTGAACAAGCAGTAAAGGAAACAAAAGAAAAATTCGGAGTAGGTATTAAAATTCATGGAGTAGAAATAAAAACTTTGAGGTTCGCCGATGACATTGTAATTCTGTCAGAGACAGCAAAGGACTTGGAAGAGCAGTTGAATGGAATGGACAGTGTCTTGAAAGGAGGATATAAGATGAACATCAACAAAAGCAAAACAAGGATAATGGAATGTAGTCTAATTAAGTCAGGTGATGCTGAGGGAATTAGATTAGGAAATGAGGCACTTAAAGTAGTAAGGGAGTTCTGCTATTTGGGGAGCAAAATAACTGATGATGGTCGAAGTAGAGAGGATATAAAATGTAGGCTGGCAATGGCAAGGAAAGCGTTTCTGAAGAAGAGAAATTTGTTAACATCCAGTATTGATTTAAGTGTCAGGAAGTCATTTCTGAAAGTATTCGTATGGAGTGTAGCCATGTATGGAAGTGAAACATGGACGATAAATAGTTTGGACAAGAAGAGAATAGAAGCTTTCGAAATGTGGTGCTACAGAAGAATGCTGAAGATTAGATGGGTAGATCACATAACTAATGAGGAGGTATTGAATAGGATTGGGGAGAAGAGAAGTTTGTGGCACAACTTGACCAGAAGAAGGGATCGGTTGGTAGGACATGTTCTGAGGCATCAAGGGATCACCAATTTAGTATTGGAGGGGAGCGTGGAGGGTAAAAATCGTAGAGGGAGACCAAGAGATGAATACACTAAGCAGATTCAGAAGGATGTAGGTTGCAGTAGGTACTGGGAGATGAAAAAGCTTGCACAGGATAGAGTAGCATGGAGAGCTGCATCAAACCAGTCTCAGGACTGAAGACCACAACAACAACAACACGCTTATACTTGGAATCGCCACTGGGGTTCCTTTCTCCATGTTTGCCAAGGTATTAGTTTATTGATTTCGGTTATTGTTAAATTCGTTTCTTGCGAATAATAAACAGAGTTAATCGTTATAGTTCGAATTAGTAGTCAGACGCATTCCTTAATCATTTATTTTAGTTTCTCCTTTTAGTTTCTGTGATACGTATTTTTTAGTGGTGCGGGTTATCAGCCCACAGCCCTCGAGTGTCCTGACGGGGCTGCCACCACTTGGAATGGACACCTGCCAAGGTTTTATTTCAGGGCCTTACCCCCTAGATACCTTGTCTTCACCACCACTACAGAACGCTATCCATCCCTTCGCAGTAAGGCCTGTGTGCATCACCGTTGTCCTGATTTCCAAGGATCTTCTGTTGTCCACACTAGGGGACTGTGCCTGCTGCCACACGAGCACAGAGAGGAAAAGGAAAGGAAAGGAGAGTATAGAATGGAATAGGATAGGATAGGGCAGGACAGGACAGGACACTAGACGGGACGTTGTGAGACACACTTCGTCTGCATCCTCTACGGAAACCTGTCCGGCTTGGAAGGCCCTGACGGTAGTTAAGACTACCGCCGGTATAGTCCTCCATTTCATTGGATCACACAAACCCCCTCGCTCACACGGAGAGTGTTTCATTAAGGCGGTGTCTCCTGGGGGGGGGGGGGGGGAGTCATTCATTTGATGAGTGATAATTTACTTGCATCAAACAATATTTGGTTAAAACATCCAATTAAACAACTCCACCTCCTCAATAGGTCAAAGATAACTTGGTATTAAATCTTAGTGCTGTAAACCAACAATGTAGTTTCACACGCACTTACTGAAAGGATACAGAACTAAATACGTATGATTTAGTAAAGGTATAAAACAGATGTTGACCTTAATGCGATTTATTTACCGATAGATCTCAGTCCACGACATTGTTCACGGTATCGTGCAAAATCAGAACAAAAATTGCGCTAAAATGCAGTGACAACACGACCTACAAGACCGAAAGTTAAGATAAAAACATTGATAAGAAGATACATTCGTCAAATAAGGAGTCACATATCATGTATTTTGCGAAATGCAAGATATATAATTAATATCATGTAGGACGATTCTGAACATAGTAACTGTATGAAATGCAGATAATCAACAATCGAAACACATATGGTCACAGTGTTACGGTCAGACATCATGGAGTATGAAAATAACATAAATATGAAACACACTTGAAGGTATCAAAGCTTACAAGGTCGGAATGTAAAACACATGTACAGTCTTAGACATAAAAACTGATCTCCGGCCGAGTCGTTCACTTAAGGTGGCCAATAAAACTGACCGCCCCTGACACCTTTAAGTCCGGCCATCTGCACAGTCTGGGAACACTGTAAGATGCGGAAGTGTCAGGAGGAAGTGTTGTCTATTTCCGAGATGATGTCGGAATGTGTGAGCCCGTGGTCTAGTGGTAATCGTCGCGCGTTCAAACTTATGGTCTCCTGTTCGTGTCCAAGTGTATTTTTTTTTACCACATTTCGGCCCTCGTTTAAAGTTATGAGTCTGATTGAACATCGAAGATAATTCGCTTAACATTCTACCCACCAGCAATAACAAGTACTTCCAGAAACAATTCCGCAGGACAGCTCGTGGCTGCGTCGCGATCGGAACAGCTTACGCTTGAGCGTTTCCTCGCGCTGCAGCGGCTACCGGCCACCGACCAGACGCCACCCGCCGCCTGATATCTGGCGCCGCCCACATGGACGCGCCGCGACGCTTTCAGTGTATGTATTAACTGTCAGTTTCGAATTTGAAGTTCTAGTTATCATCTTGCAGTGAAGCATTGGATTTTGCATACTTGAAAATCATGAACTACCGTTAAGCATTGTAAAATTGAATCGCAAGTGGGAAAAGGTGCTACATCTGCAACACAATATTTACTTTTCGTGTAACAGAGATTGAATGCAGAGGAGGCAGCTAGAAAGATTTGAACTGTGTGTGGAGCGAGTGCTTTTTGGAAAAATACGCCAGAAAAAGATATTCTTGTTCCAACAAAGATCTTTCTGGCATGAATGATTTTCCACATTAAAGAAGTCTCGACTACTGATATATGTGATGCATTACCATTTAACCGTCATGCGACATTTGCATTTAACAGGCAAAGTTCAGAAGTCTGGTGTAGGAGTACTGCATGCTCTAATTCGAAACAACAAAAATAAACAGAGTGACTATTATTGAGCGTCATCAGGTCACTCATTGGGCATTCCTATGCAGTACTGTTGCTGGTGACGAGTTATGATGCCTTTATCGTTAACCTCCTACGAAGAAATGAAAGGCTGAGCCTCACCAAAAGTCGTAAACTCGAGCAAACGGTAGTGTGAACATAATATTTTACATGTGGTAGCTCCAAAAATGTGTTTCGGGCTACGAATTCTGCCCCAAGGGGTGGGTGTATCCCAGCTGGAATTTGTTGCCGACAACTGAGACACCTTTCGGTCTCAGTGTAAGAAAATCGACCGACAAAACTACATCACCTGTGCTACCGCACGATAACGCACGCTGTTGATTTGAGAAACAAAACTATCCAGGAGATTGATAGGAAAGTCGTCTCTCAGGCACTCGTATTGATAGGGAAGTCCTCTCTCAAGCACTTGTCCGTCTCGTCATATACTCGTAAAATTTTACCTTTCCCGCTCTTGATCGATCAACCGTCAAGGCAATTCATTTAGAGGCGAAAATTCTGTTCAAACTACACTGGTTTAATGACATCGCTAGAACTAGTAGGTTTCTACAGGCGTAGAATTTGTAAACTACTTTATCACTGTCAGATTGTTTTAGATATCGTGAAAGGAAATCCTGCTGCTGATTAATTTCTCTTTGATGATAACTGTTGCGTTCAGTAAACTAATGGAAAACGCAGTTAAAATATTCACTGTACTAATACAAATTAATTTCATTTTACTACGGAAACATTAAGACGGCAGTCTATCTTAATAAAGCATTAAGTATCTGTAAGACTATTTTAACACGAATTAATAGGATATTACCGACTTTTGACTTCGAAAAGGTCTGTATTTACCTCATGTCCTGTATCATTCACAAGTATTATGAAAATGTGGCAGTTTATAGATAAAATTTTGTATTCACAACAACAAAAAATATGTTGGCAAAAAACAAAAGTGGCATTATGAATTTTGCAGTACTGTAAGATTTTCGCTCTGACACTAAGAGGTACCAAAAGTAGCAAGACGAATTTTGCTCGAGCGTTGTCTTACGACCCCCCTATTGAGTTTGTATCTGCCTGCTTGTAGCTCTGCTACAAAATAATTAAAAATATGGCTTTCAGCGAGTCGTGAAAGGCGAACGAAAGCAGCTTGCACCTGGTAGCCAGGCATGTTACCTGAGAACTAGATTTTTCCTAAAGTGGGTAGACATCGTTTTGAGGTGGAATTGTTGGCAAATGTCAATCATAAGTGTGCCGATGGTGTAAGTGTTTCGGTGTGTTGAATTTGTACCAATGATTTTTCTGTAAGTTTTTTCTGTCCAGAATAGAGAGTTTAAGTCTCCCATTAGTATTTTCACGTCATCTTGGTGAATTTTGCTCATAGTTTTTTCGAGTGTGTTCCAGAATTTTTCGACTTTTTCGGTGTTTTTCTTATTTTCGATGTCGGTGGGGGCATGTGCATTGATGAGTGTATATTTTGTATTGGGGCTCTGAATGAGCATAGTCATAAGTCCATCGTTGATGGGTGTGATTTCTTTCACAGAGTTGATAATAGATCTGTGTTTGAGAAATGCCATGCCGAAGATTGGTGCGCATTTCAATACTTTTTGTTGTGTTTTGTTCTTGAAGATGCGATGGTTTCCGTAATGCAAGGTTTCATTGTCGTTAGTCGTGGTTCTTGAAGAGCAAGGATGAGAATTTTTTGTCGGTCGATTTCTTATGTGAGATTATTTAGTTTTCGTGTTTGGATCAATTTTACGATGTTTAGTTTTCAAATGCATGTTTTCTGCTTGTAGGGAAATTTACGAGAGATCTCAGATATTGTCTGCCGTGCTAGCCTGGACTCCCCAGAATCCGAAAATCCAGCTGCGAGGGCCGGCGAAGGAGCGTCATCCCGTACGCGTGCTGTAGTCGCTTAAGCAGCACGCGTGCTGTAGTCGCTTAAGCAGCACGCGTACCCGCTGGCGAACGGCCCAAGCGGGTTGCATCATGCAGCCTCGCAGGCGCTCAGCGGCCAACGCGGCACTGTTTTCGATTTTTTTTGAATTGTTGCATCCTTGAGCCCCCATTCACCAGATGTACGTCTAGCGATTGGCGGCTGACGCTACAGCGGGTTGTGTACCACCTGGGGTAGAGTTAACTTTGCTTGCACAGTTCATGTTTGTTTGTGATTCATTGGTTTTGCCTGGGTGCTACCTGGACCAGACAGGACCAGTGGGTGTTCAAGCCTTTGGAAGCAAATATTTTCAGCCGAGCTCATTGAGCTAACAGACGGTGACCAGAGTACCGGTGATTTTCAGTCAGATGTGTCTGGATTTTGGGTTCAGCGGGTTGAGTAGCCGTTCAGGATTGTGTTAGTATTTGGTTCACCCCAAGTATTTGCTTTACTCGGTACCACCCATATGTGGCTTTCCCCTATCCGCCACATGGGATTATTATTATTAGTATGCCATGTCAGAACACAACCACACATGACATTAAATACAGCATTCTTAGAACGATTAAAGATGCAGCCTTATTTAGGAAGGTAGCTTTACTGACCTACAAAACAGTATATCTGATTAATTGGTCAAGAAAAGGCTAAAACTGTTCTGAAAATATTTGATAAATGAAACTTGAAACTTACGATATCGCCAGAAATTTTAATACAGCAAACATTTAAAGTGAGGTTACAGTTTAATTAGTGTGTCACAAATAATATTCGTTTTTACACTGAAGTAAGCTTATTAAATTTGCTTAAGTCTGACAGACAACAGCTGTGTCCAAGGTCCACTAACAATCATGCATGATTTGTTCCACACCTTCTGTGTATGAACCAACTATGGACTAATACGTTCCATATTTGTTGAGTTCAATACACTTGGCTCATTTGCCAGCAACGATTCAGTAGTTACCATTAAACGTCACAGAACATAATCACAAAACTACCTCAGACAGAAACCAGTGGCGGTCTATTATCTGCTAATGTGCTACAGCGTCCTGTAAATATCACACTAAAATATGCCATTTATCTTCGAAAACGAGCCAGAAACCGCACTAAAATTACGCCCGCTAGAGGATGTGCTCCTCCTCAACATGTATGGCCCTACAGGGTCAAACGTTAACAGAGAAAGAGGTGAATTATTTCTGTAGCCAGTCCATCAGTAGACTATACAGAATCTATATCTCCAAGAACCTACAACATCGTGAGATATGTCCGCCCAACTTTGCCGACCACTGTGCTTGCCGTTTAAATATTACGAACACGAAGCAGAAACTTTTCTAGAACGCGATCTAGGGCAATTGAATGCGCGTCTGCTTGACGATAATACATTAAGAAAGGAAATTCGAAACATTTGGAGGAAATATTTAAATAGACGAGACAGGCATTGAGAAAGTATGCTATTGTGAACGGGATGGGCAATCCCGCATATAAAGAAAAGCATCAGCCAGTTCGAAATACTGGAGGAGAAGTGCTCTGCAATATTACTTCACAATTTTCTGAGGACTATACAATCAACCGGACGCCTTAACAGACGCTTAATTAATATTAAAAGAATTAAAGAACAAATAACAGCACAAGTTCGCGAAACTTTACCTGGTATTAAAGTACAGGCTCGAGATATCAATGACATCAACGATGAAACTGCATCCGTCTCTCACGCAGTAAGAGAAACCAAGCGTAGCATACAAAAATTGATTAATGAGCTTGTAGATGATGGCGAAAATAAATATATTCAACAAAGCGCAGGCAGGGAATAAGTTGTGAGATATTATAAAAACCTCAACTCAGCTCCGTATGTAGAAGAGATATCTGCAGACTACTTTTTGATCAGTATCACACAGTGTCATGACTCAAATGACAGCGAAGAACTAACCGCTAGGATAACAAATGAGGACGTTAAACGTGTCACCATCGACGCTCCCAAAGGTATCAGATAGATTGCCCATCGAATTTTACGAATAGTTTTGGGCATCATAGGAGAGGAATTCACCGAAATGTACAATGAACTCTTAGTAAATAACGTCATCTCCGCACAATTTACGGAGCGAATGGTATTTCTCATACGAACGACTGCACGGAGTAAAAGGCTGGAAACTTTCCGTCTTCTTACTTTGCTCAGCACCGACTTTAAAATTCTAACGCGCATTATGAACAACAAAATAAAACAAATTCTCCCTAAAGTAACAGGACCGTACTAAGCTAATTCATCATCACGGAAGTTAATGACAAATATTTTGGCCGAATACAGAGATATTGTACATTTGATATAGACCTGCAATACAAGATTAGCTAAAGCTTTTATAGATATTAACAAGGACTTTGACAGAGTTAATCACCAATTTTGAAACTATAGAGAGAATGGGTCTTAGTGGGCCACTCATGAAGCTGAAAAAAAAATATATATCTGGCATAGGATCGAGAGGCCAATTAAACAAGGAGAACCACAGGGATGATACCTCTCAATGTTTCTCTTCGCCATGGCATAGCAACTTTACTGAATGAATTCCACAGTTCCCCACAAGGCCTTGTGACACCTATGCCAAGCTTATGCAGATGACTTGAGTGTGATGATCAATTCCAGGGAAGAGATTCAGAAAGTTAGACGAACAAGAAAAAAGTGTGAAGATGCAACCGGAGCTAAGCTCAGTTCCAAAAAATCAAAAATAATGCTCCTAGGTTCCCAAACCAATTGCATAGTGAAACGTCCCCTTTGAACAATTATACACGACTGTCCTTAATCTGATACACAATATTTTTTTTTTTTTTTAGCGCAACGCAATCTGACTTTCAAAAATCCCTAAAAAAGAATGGCCCTGACTAACATTAAACTATACCTTTCACAAATCACTTACCTCACAAAAATCTTCGCTGCTCAAGCTACTGCAATACAGCGAGCGCCACTACTACCAGCTAAATAAAAGATTCAAACTATGGAAGGCACTAACTACTGATAGGGATAGTTAGCAAATGAAAGATATTAATGGAGAACAAACAATGTATTTACATTGATATCATCATATATAAATATAGCAGTTCATGACAAATTACAAATCTCCGCCATCTCTCTCCCCACATCCACCACTGCTGGCGGCTCACCTCCAACTGCGCAACGCTACGCGCTGTTCACAGCCAGCTGCCTAACACTACAATGGCGAGTATTACAACAATGCAAAGCAGCCACAGACTGCACACAGCACAGCCAGTGATTTTCATACAGAGGCGGCGTTACCATAAAGAAACCTAAACAGCCTACTTACATAGAGAAAACATAAACAGCCTACTTACATAGACAAAACATAAACAGCCTACTTACATAGCCCCCATGCTCCACACAAAAAATTTTACAAATTGGTTTGGGCAGTGCCCAATACAGATTTGAAAAAAATTTTCATAATTACAATAACAAAGATATCAAATGCACACACTTATTGATACAACGTTGGTCAAAAGCTAAAATTTTGTCACAGTCCATAAAGACAGTCCTGATCATTCATTACGGTAAAATATAGTGTTTTTCTCAAAGTCTGAGCAGTAGAAGAAAATGCACACGGAAGTAGTGGATTTCCATGCAGTCTTGAAGAAGTAGTGTTGTCCTTCCAACGGAAAGACAGTGCTGACTCTCGACATGCAGACAAGTATTGGGTCACAACAGAGCAAACCCACAGCAGAGTCATTCGAAGTTTGGAAGAATATTGGTAGGTAGGTCATCACAGAGCAGACCCACTGTAGTCCTGGTAGAGATTACGGTATTGGTGGGCCACCAGAGGTGCAGACCCACTGTAGTCCTTGTAGAGATAATGGTAATGGTGGGCCATCAAAGATGCAAACCCACTGTAGTCCTTGTAGAGATGGCCAGCAGCCATCTGTTGTGACTGTGCAGGTGCACAATCACCATCGAAGAGTCTTGCGGAGAATATAGCAAGTCCATAAACCACCACTTGTGCACTCACAAAGTTTTTGGAATTGTCCTTAGAACCAGCAATGCTGTTATCCAGTCCCTTGCTGAATTATTAACACACGTGCAAACACTAACAGTCCCTACTTCTCACATATTGTCCATATACTATGACCAACAGAAACGTGTGCAGTGAAATGTAACTTACAAGTTAATAATAAGATGAACTGGTGTCAATTACAATTTTATAAATTTACAACATGAAAATACAATTACAAAGGTACAAAATACATCATTAAAGAACATAATAATACAGATAACATTTGTAGTACAGGCTTTACAAAAGAATAGAAATAGACATATACATGAGTGTTACAGGAATTATGACATAAGTAAATACATAAAGATCACAAGAACTTTTGAAACATCAGCTTCACATGTGAGCAACAAACCAGAATAAATAATGTCTAAGCATATTTACAAGGTAAATAACATATTATTAATGCAAATTATATTTGAGGATAACAGTATTCCTCATCATAGTGAATGTAGCTTAATATTAAAAGAAGAAAAAATTCTATGAAACTACACAGAGACAGGAAGAAAACAAATACACAAGGGTACACAAACATATAGTGGGATAACACAAAAGGAAAGGACAGGGTTTGTTGTACTGCAGTATTTTGCAAACAAAACTTTCTTTACTTCTTGGAGATCTCCCTTCATTCATCATTATTCCCAAAAAGTCCTATCTATACCTGCTTTCTGTATTCTATTCATATTTCTTTCAATATAATTATTTCTCAGTGTACAATACTCATTTTGGCCCAAATCTTTTTCATATTGTCCATAGTCAGTTTCTTATATAGTCTACCTCCTCTTAAGCTAACTTAAATCTACTGAGCTCAGATGCTAAACTAAGGAACGAGGCAATGCAGCAGCACATAAAACAATTAATATAAACAGCAATAAAAAAAATGGAAAATCGCAAAGCAAGCTACAGTAAATCTAAATTACCAAGCAATTCAACATTACAACTAATATGAGGCAATGCGCAGCAAACAAAAAATAAATCTGGCTTAGCAGAGTAACACAAATTAAAGTTCAGTAGCACTATGCCTGGCAAACAGCAGCTTATATCTAAACATGACATAGTTCAAGCAGAAAAAATAGTACACTAAAGATAACAATGCAGATAAGGGAAATGTATAATCACATCTTAATGTCTAAGTAATTAAAGTGGTGCACCACAACAACTTACTGTAAAAATATATTACCATGTACTTGAAAAGAAAATTATGTGTCCAGTTACTGTTACTAGTCCCTTTTTATTGTTCTTTCCTTTCCAAGTGCTCCTTTTTTTTTTTAAAGAATGTGGATCACAAAATTATTATTTAATAGATCTGTTGACAGAAAGTGTTCACATTAGCAAATGCATTTAATTTTATTTTATGAAACCAATGCTGCAACACAGCTGGAAAACAGATGTCAAATGAAATAAGCAATTACGCAAACCAAAGCATAAAAATATCATTCAATAGTCATGTGGCATTTCGTAAGTCAGTAGCTCTCAACTCTCGTAGAAAGACACTTGTCATAATCAGGTTTGCAGATGTAAGAATATTTCCCATCAGTTTATTTGCATTTCAGTAAGTAGCAGAAAGTAGGCGCTCCACAATATAATCATATGTTTCCAAGTAATGAGCGTGTCTTATTTGCGATGCTTTCCACAAAGGAATGTCAATAGCGAGGTTAATGGTCTCTCCTTTTTTTTTCTCCACCTGCGCCTCTGAAAGGCTAATGGCTTTTTTTTTTTTCGGGCGGCTGTCGCCCAGGTGGGTGCCAGCGACGCATTATGTGCAGGTGGTCACTTAACTTTCTTACGGAAATATTTACGACAGCAGTTTCCGCTACAGTGACAGTCTCACATAAAAATATTTCACAGGTCAAGAATTAGCGTTGCAAATCTGTAGAAAGAAAATCCTATAAATATAAGTGTCCAAATAAAATATTCGTCAGCATTGTGATACAGTCACGAATTTACGCACATTTCATAACTCTTAAAGTACGATTCTTGGTTTCCAACATACTTCTTATTCCTCATATACGGTAGCATCATCTTATTGATCATAAACATATCTCAACAGCATAGTACACATCGTCGTCGTAGTAATAACATCATAACACTTCAGTCAAATCTCAAAAACGTCGTATCTTTCTGCAATAATTTCAAAACCTAAAAAAAAATTCTCTGCTCATTTCAATAGTGTCATCTTCCTCAAACGTACTTTAAAATCATGCTCCCTTACCAAATACATCATTCAAAGCTCTCATAGTATCACAATGATTCCGAAAAAATATGAACAGTTTACAAAGTACAGACAAAATACAGTTTCATAAGTGTGAAGTTACCCAACTGTGTATTGCGTAAACATGTGTCACTGATGTAGTAAAAAAAATGTTTATCTCTCAGTTAAATGATCAGATAGCTGGGTAATTTGTGTGTTAGAGAAATATGGTACCGATGTGTAAAGTTGTATAAGCAAATACCATATTAGCTAGGGTTCCTTGTGGTTGCCAAACACATGGTACACAAAGTAAGTGTGTAACCCGATGAGGATTAATGTAATAATACCCTCAGGTGTTACAGATTACAGCAATGAAATGAAATGTATCACTGAAAACCTTTGTGTCATTGTACTTCAAATATCTTTAAACATAAATGTTTTAAGTACAAAATTAATCACTCAAATGCGTGTCCTGTAGCGCTAAATGTGCGTCTTGCTGTAAGATAATTCTGTGGAAGTGTCGTACTTATCGTCCTCTGAAAGCTAAGTTCTGCAGAAGTCAATGTACTTACCTCATGATAAAAAAAAGTGAAATGCTTTATGTATAGATATCTTAGTTATTACGCTTATTGCCATGATGAAGAAAGTACTGTGCTGTAATGTATTGTTGTGCTACGGAAAAGGTAATCTCATTGTAGCTATACCACAAAAGTTACTACTAAAACATGTTTTACTTTGCAGAATAAAACAGAAAAACTGTGCAGAAATAAAACAGAAACACTACAAAAGCAACATTGTAAATTGTCACTCATTAGAAGCGTCGTGATAAAACCGTGTAGTTGTCACTTAAACTAACCACTGTGTCGTCTGGTATCTCACAGAAAGTACATTAAACCCAGAATGTATTTTCAAGTAAACCAAAATGTTGCATTAAAATCTCATTAGCAGTACCAGTATGTGTCCTAAGTATGTAAGCCTGATAGTCGTTACGTAATCGTGCAACTAACAAGCAAGAATGTACAAATACAACACTGTGTCGTCTGTTCACTATAACAATGCATTCGTAATTTCTGTTTAAAAATGTTCCCTAGGTTCTAGACTGGATATTTAACTTCAAACATTGTTGCATGTTAACAGTTTCTTAAGTCTGACAAAGCATACTAGAAATGTGAAGTGAAAAGTTTTATGGCAAAGACAAAGTTAAAAAGCAGATTATCTTTCAATAAATGGTTTTTAAATCTGAAATGTGGTGTAAAGCTTTACTCTTCCTAGTACGCAGAGTTTCAACTTCAACGCAATTATCATGTGGTATACGTCGGATTCTGTAAGGTCCATTGTAAACTAGAAAGAATTTGTGACTCAAGTGTTTCTTCTTATGTGACAATGAATGAGCTTTAATGAGAACTTTCTGACCAATATACAATTTCTTTGCATTTGCTTTACCGTGTAGTTTTCTCCTTTTGTCTGCTGCAGATTTTATATTTTTAAGAGCCAAATCAATTATGTCTTTGTGTCGAAGTTTACGTGTATTCGGGAAAGGTACAAGCTCTCTGATTCTGTTCGGTGGTTCTTCATTCTTCAGTACAAGAGTAGGTGGAAAAGCAGTGGAATCATGAGGCATTTCATTCAGCACGTTTTGAAATAAGTGTAAATATCTGTCCCAATGCTGATGCTTCCTGTGACAATAAAGTCTGCAAAGCTTATTGATTTCTTTCATAATCCGTTCAGACGGGTTACAATGTGGTGAGTACAATGAAATAAAAACAGGTTTGATTTTATGATTCCGAAGCATGCGTGACCAAACAGCGGATCTGAATTGAGATCCGTTATCTGAAATGACTTTGCTAACGTGTTCAACTTCACGTAAGAAATTTTTAACAAAGGCGTTGGATACAGATCGTCCAGTGGCTTTACGTAACGGAGTGAAAGAAACAAATTTTGAAGTAAGTTCAACAGTGACTAGAACGTACGAAAATCCATTAGATGTTCTGACAAGCGGCCCCAAGAGATCAACAGCAGCAAATTCTTTTAATTTAGAGGGAATGATAGGAAACAACTGAGCACGATGTGAGACAGTAGATGGTTTCGCCTTTTGACAAAGTTTACAAATAGACAAGACTCTTCGAATTCTCTTTTCCATATTGTTAAAATAACAAGTCGTTCGAAGAATATGATAACATTTTCGTGGACCAAAATGTGCGTAGCTGAAATGAATGTACCAAATGAGCTTATTAACAAAATCGTCAGGAATGCAAAGTACCCATAGTTTGTCATCAACAGTGCAGCGTTTGGACAGTATATTGTTTCTAACCAGATAATAATGCCGAATCTGTGTGTGTGTCTTTTCATGCCATTTGCTCTTGATGTCTTTCCAAATCGGATCTTTATCTTGTTCATGAGCAATGTCCTTTAAAGGTGTGGTGATGAAGTTTTCAAAGGCGACTTTCTGAATGTAAAGAATACTGAAATTTTTCTCGAAGTTGCCTTCTGTGGTACTTTTCTCAAGCCCAGCCGGTGCGCGTGACAGTGCGTCCGCAACAATGTTCTCCTTGCCGGGAATGTAGACTATTGTGAAGCGGAATTCTTGCAGAAACAATGCCCAACGTTTTAACCTGTCATGATTTAATTTTGAAGACATAAGAAATTGTAATGCATGATGATCACTGTATACTTTTACGTGCTTACCAGAAAGAAAGAAACGGAATTTGTTAAATGCCCAAACGATAGCTAAAGCTTCTAATTCAATAACGGAATAATTTTTTTCAGATTTTGTTAGCACTCGGCTAGCAAAAGCAATGGTTTTCTGAATGGTAGTGCCATTTTCTATGGCTTCTTGAAATAAATGGGCACCAAGACCGACTTTAGAAGAATCCGTGCTAAGGCAGAAATCTTGTGACAGATCTGGATGAGCTAAGATTGGCGCGTGAAGTAACGCTTCTTTCAAAGAATTGAATTCCAACAATGCTTGTTCGTCCCAGTTCCAAATAGTATTTTTTCCAGTGAGAGAACAAAGTTTTGGTGTAACAAGAATTTAGATATTCAGAAAACGACGGTAAAAATTTACGAGACCTAGAAAACTGCGGACTTGTCTTTTTGTGGATGGAACTGGAATGGCTCTGATTGCTTCTAACTTTTCAGGATCCGGCTGAATCCCTTCAGAAGAAATAATATGTCCCAAAAACTTCACCTTTGTCCTACCGAATTCAGACTTTTCCAAGTTAACTGTAATTCCAGATTCTGCAAAAATACGTAACAAACTGTTGAGGATGCGATTATGTTGTTCCCATGAAGCTTCTGCTATCAGAATATCGTCCACATATAAGGTGATGTGACGTTTTAAGAACTCAGGTAATATGGAATTTAACCCACGAATGAATGCTGCCGAAGAAATGTTCAAACCAAAAGGAAGTTTCCGAAACTGACAACAAACGCCGAAACAAAGGAAAGCTGTGTATTTTCTACATTCTGGATGAAGTTCGATCTGATAAAAGCTGGATCTGAGATCAATGGAAGACAACACTTTTACACCACTAAAATTTTGAGGAAGTTCTTCTAACGTTTGCGGCCTGTCTGTTTCAGGAATAATGATCGTATTGATTTGTCTCGAATCTAAGACAAGCCTGATCGATCCATTTTTCTTCTCAACAACATGTAATGGATTGTTGTATGAGCTTACTGCAGGCTCAATAATGCCCTCATTAAGCATAGATTGTATTTCTGTTCTAACACGGTCCCTATAATGCGCCGGAATTACGTATGGTCTAACACAAAATTTAGTATGCTCACGAACACGAAATTGGTATTGAAATCCCTTGATTGTTCCTGTTTTATGAGTAAAAACTGTGGAATGTGCTTGTAAAATCTCAAAAAGGTCCTGCCTATCAGTGTCATTACAATTCTCAATTGTTTGAATTTTATTCTGAATTAACTTATTAGTGTCAAATGCGCCGTCGATATCATCCCTGTCAGTACTTGCAGAGTGATTGTTAGTGTCTAGTTCCGTAGAAAAGTCCGAACTGTCGTCTAAACGAAGGTAAAGCCGATTAGTTTCCTCGTCATGGTTTGAGAGCCAATCTTCAAATTTCAAAGCTATTGACTTACCTTTTTTCTCTAAACTTATTTAAGCATCGTGAAAGTTTAAGATTGCTTTGTATTCATTCAAAAAGTCTACTCCCAATATAATTTCCGTCGACAATAATGGAACAATGAGAAAGTTCATAGAGAAGCTGTGGCTTTGACAAAAGAATTCTAAATTGGTTTGTTGGCGTACATCTACACTTTTTCCAAAGATTGCACCTTGTAATTTAATCTTACGTAACGGAAGTGTGGGGCAATCGTTCGATTTGTTGCATTTGCTAATGGCTGTTTCACTGATTACTGAAATGGGACTGCCAGAGTCAAGTACTGCCGTAAATTTTACGTCATTTACAGTAATGTGAATCACAGGATATGCAACGTTGTTATGTTTTACGTCGTGTTCCTGTAGTAAGATGTCCCTAATGTCTTCCATTTTTACGTAATTACTAGCTACGGCAGCTGCGTCGTTAGTGTCATAAGAACGTTTTGTGGCTGCCAGCGGTGTGAGTCATTGCCTATTGTCTCTTTGTTGGCGCGCGTCGTTATTGGGATTTGGAGACCTAACTTCTACAAATTCACCTCCTCGAGAGGGCCCTGCTCTGTTTGAATCCCGCCAGTTCTGATGCAATTCAGGTCTGTCGTTACGATCACATCGTCTGTCGTCATGTCGGTAGTTCCTGTAGTTTCTTTCTTGTCGGTTAAGTGGTGGAGAATTTCTCCCTGAATCGTAACTGCGCGCTGAACTGTTGCGTCTGAAGTTATTCTGTCTCCCTTGATAATAATTATTTTGGTTCCCATATTGTCTGTTTCTCTGATTGTCTCTGTGATAGTCACTACCGCGGAGAGGTGATCTTTCCCTGTAATTATTACTACTCTGCCAACGGTTGTCGTACGGGTGGTGTCTATTTTGGTCACGATTTGCGTTGTAAGAATAGACCAGTCGTGTCCGGTTATTGTTTCTGTTTTTGCGGCTTTTCCGTGTTTCTAAGTCCCTCTTCCCGTGTTGGAGCGCGAGTGTCCTCTGAAATACGTAATTCTTGTATTACCTGTGTCAGCTGATCTTGTACTTCCCGGATTTCTCTTTGGTGTTGTGTATTAATTTGATTCTGATTTTGTTTGAATTTTCTTATTTGTTCATACTCTTCTGTGTCAGTGAAGGCTACGGGTCTTGTGTCATTCAGATCATCATCTACCTTTGTAGATAAGTTAGTGACCTGATCTGAAAGTTCGGCTACTTTCTCCGATAGTGTACTTATTTCTTCAGTGTGTTTTTCTGAACCAAGTTTCAGAGTATCTACTGTGTCCTTAAAGTTTTCCTGAGTTTTTGCAAGTTGCGTAACCGAATCGGTAGATGCAACTGAGTCAAATTTAGCTTGCGAGGTCTCATGATTTTCATGAACAATAATTTGCAGTTCTTTTATGGCTGCTTCGTGATTCTGTAATGCATTTTCATGCCGCGAAAAAATAGGTTGAAAATGCTCACAAATTTGTGTTTTTACGTCATTACAGACTTTTTGACATTTCGATTCAATGTTATGTAACTCAGTAGTTAAATCTTCCCGTGTTTGTTCAAGTGTTTGTTCCAATGAGTCTAACTTTTTAAGATTTTGTTCCACTGTGTCTAGCTTTTGAAGCATTTGCTGTGTTTGTCTCTGATTTTGTTCCATTGTGTCTAACTTTTCAAGCTTTTGTCCCATTTGTTGCATTAATTGTAATAACAATGCACTGGTGTCTGAAACATGTTCCTCAGTGCTTTTCGGCAGTGAAGTTGCACCGGCAACATTCACATTTTGACAAGTGGAAAATGTGTCTTGACTCATTTGAGAAAACGGTGGGAACCCAAAACCTGAGTCTGCAGTATTTGCAATATTGTGTTCTGTCATTCCCGATTCCTGAGGCGAGCTGTTGCCGACCAATCGATCGATAACGCTTCCCTGTTCACTACCTGTTTCACTGTCTACACCATTGTTTGCCGCCCGCTCCATTTCCCTATGCGCAATTACCAAATTACTACTTTGAACATTAGTTAATTCATTACTCTGCGGCGCTAACACACTGCTTTCGTCTTCACTGTCATTTCTCAGTTTACTTTGGAGCCTAGTATTACGTTTTTCACACGCCATTACTGTCACAGTATTTCACACGATAACACAGAAAAGCGCAATTTGAAGAGCAAAATAAAATAACATAGCAATGGAAATAATCTCTACTTAATTGCCAGCGCAGCTGCGAAATGCTTGGTGCAAATCTACATGCATGCCACAACTGTTTTACTGTACAACAATGAAAAACTACAACTACAAAGGAAATTCTCTCTATAATTACGCGCTAGCAATAAACAATAGCTACACTAATTACACAAACTACAAGAAAAAAATCAGAAGATTCCAGTGAGGTATCCTAGGCTAAGGGTCGACATATGAAACGTCCCCTTTGAACAATTATACACGACTGTCCTTAAACTGATACACAATATTTTTTTTTTTTTTTAGCGCAACGCAATCTGACTTTCAAAAATCCCTACAAAAGAATGGCCCTGACTAACATTAAACTATACCTTTCACAAATCTCTTACCTCACAAAAATCTTCGCTGCTCAAGCTACTGCAATACAGCGAGCGCCACTACTACCAGCTAAATAAAAGATTCAAACTATGGAAGGCACTAACTACTGATAGGGATAGTTAGCAAATGAAAGATATTAATAGAGAACAAACAATGTATTTACCTTGATATCATCATATATAAATATAGCAGTTCATGACAAATTACAAATCTCCGCCATCTCTCTCCCCACATCCACCACTGCTGGCGGCTCACCTCCAACTGCGCAACGCTACGCGCTGTTCACAGCCAGCTGCCTAACACTACAATGGCGAGTATTACAACAATGCAAAGCAGCCACAGACTGCACACAGCACAGCCAGTGATTTTCATACAGAGGCGGCGTTACCATAAAGAAACCTAAACAGCCTACTTACATAGAGAAAACATAAACAGCCTACTTACATAGAGAAAACATAAACAGCCTAATTACAATAGACTAAATCTGGCTGCAGCACACGAAAGCGACAAAACGGTTAGGGATCACGTTTTTCAGAAACCGAACGGTATGATCAAAAAGAACTCGGAAATGAAACTTACCGCACCACGGATCAAAGAGCACATCAGGTGGAATTGTAACCGAATACGGAGAGTCACCTTCATCCATACGTACGTATTTAGCAGACTGCGATACTTCCCATTATTGTCATAACAGAAAATAAAACATTAGCCTTCGCTTATTGGTATACCTGGAAAGGGAATATCTTTAAAGTCAGCTACAAAACAATAACTTTAGGGCGACACAAAGGCAGACTAGGGATAGAAAAATATCGAATCACAGCGCACAGCAATCTTCGTTAAGGGAACAGCTGGAATACAGCAAGACAGCCGACCAAACACAGCAAAAAAATTATTTGATATCTTAGATCCCAACAACAGATCTCCAACAACGAACATCGACCACATCAACATGACATTGGATTACATTCGTCGATATTTCATGGAAGTCGGTTGCACGTCAAACAGCCAAGAAAAGATCAAAACCAGACAGATTTACAGCTTTATCACCAGTTCACGGACTGTCAACCATATCGAAAAGAAATACCCAGTCGGCATTGTCAAAAGTTCTCTCTGAAGCTACATGTGCTATAATCGTAGATTTTGCGTCTATTTCACCTGTATTCTGCGATAAGCAGTACACAGGATGTTAAGCAGAGTGTTACCATTCTTGTGAGGTGAACCGTCCGGAAGTGCAAGGCTTACCTAGATGTGATATAAGAACGTGGATAAGTACAGTTTGTAGCTGGTAGATTTTGCTGTAGTCCTAGTTGGTAGTATCACAGAGGAAGCAGTTACAGTACACAAAAGTTTAACCGTTATTATGAAAGAAATGGTTAATGTCGAATTTTTTTAAACTTTAGAATATAATTTTGTAGTTGCTTTACAAAACGAAGCTTGTCATAAACTGTGAGCATAATACAGGTCGAAGTTAGTACAGTGAAAGCTGTATTTGTGTCACATCGATACATATGTGGATTTTAACACTATGACACAGTAGTTGGGGCACTGTCATCGTAATCGGAAGTAGCGGAGATCCAGTCCAATGTTAGAATGTATGGCAGTAGAGGCAGGGCGGAAGCTGCAGGTTTTGTGGCCCGTGATGACGGTTATGGTGAATCTAGTAATTATAATAAACGTTACACGAGATGAGAACAAATAATGAATTGGCAAAGAACGGAAAAATTTCTATTGCATAGTACTGTTATTGTGATGGTACTTGCATCTTTACTCGGGCTCATTCGCTACCTGTTATACACGTGGCTCAATCTGCAAAGGGGGTTGGTAGTGAACGGTTGCATTTGCACCCCTAATACTGAGTCATATATTGCCTAGCCTATGAAAGGCAGAGAATTGAATACACAATTGTCTATACCAGAACCTTGAGCAAAATGAGGCACACTATACAAGTTCAGATTAAAACTTATTTATTAAAAAAAAGAAAGCACGTCTTTGTGGTCATGCATATTAAAGTTCACAAATAAACCCGATATGGATAAATAATAATCGGTGCACTTCGTACACATGGTTTATTGTCTCGCACCTATACACTTTCACGTTGCCCCTTCACAGTTTAATCGCATATACTGGCGTCAATGCTTACACTCGCGGCACTTTGCCGCTCCGAACTTACCACCACAACGGACAACGACCAAAAGCCCGATTTTCACGCTCATATCCCGAGTCCTGAGTCGGGTCACGTGACACTACATTAATCAAAATAATTCCTAAACTTGGCCACAATTCGTTTACAATTTCATAAGATTTAAATACTTAAACCTAAATGCATTATATAATTTTACACACACTTATCACCAAATAATTTTATAATTTGTTGCAATTAAAAAAACAAAACACTATGCAGCGGAACTACGGAAGCTCATCAAAACAGAAAACAAGTACTTTCATGTCCATTTTGAATTACACTATTTTCACTCTGCATTTAATACATAATTTTATTCTTAAGCACGGAAAATTAAAATCAGTACTAATTTATGACATGCTATCAGATTTCATAATTAGGAATAACTCCATGTTTTGGCACATTTTCACCCATCTCCCTACATTTAATGACGTCTTTGCACGAAATATGAGGCATAAAAACACATGTATGGCACTACAAAGATCGAAACTGTGTCTTTATAATAACATAATGACTTACTTTGCAGTTGTTCTAAACATCTCTATAACTTAATTCTACTATGAAACGATTTGATTGAAGTACACCAGTCCAGCATATTATTTCTGCAGCTGTGCTTTAAATTTAAATTACGAACTACTTGGAAGAGCTCGTTTTCGCATGACTCCTATTTCAATGATTAGGTATCCAGCAAATCCAAGGACTCACATTACAAGCACACTTACATTATTTATTCAAGTGCTATGTCATGTACAGTAATTATATGCAGTTTGCGTAACCAAGTAATTTAAACCATCTGAAACTGCTTAATGCTGCTTCTCTTTATCAGGGAAAGATGAGTCTATAAATGTAATGATTGTGTTTGTGCTTTTCACATCCCATCCATATTTCCGTAGCAGATATTTCCATTGCCAGCAACGCTGTTGCATGGTCGTATTATTTCCCGTTACATTACATACTCTCACAAATAAACTGTATTTCCACGACTATTGATTTAACAGAAAATAAGAAAGAAGTTCTGACATTAACCAATATAAATAACTAACCCATTTCTTTTCTTAATTTATCTCTTTCCAAACAAATTCATATGACATCTGTCCCCTGCCAACGTATTAAATATTGTCACCCCGAACCAAATTTACTCATACAAACTTGGTGCTCTGAGAGGCGTGCGAATTGATGAGAAATTCTTGAAATGCTGGACCACCATATTACTATATTGGAAACGTAACTTGCGCGTTTAATAAGCCGGGTCGGATATTATTCGATATTTCAAATATGCATTGACGTCTCTGATGTGGAAAATAAGCTGTGTTTAGTGGTTTCACCTCTTCCCGCGTTACTAGCCATATATCACACTAGAACAAAACTGGACCTACACACAGAACATTGTCGGCATTTCATCATTACACGTAATGTTATTTCATTCATAAATTCCGCCACAGAACATGGAAAGCTCATAAATATGCAGATTTCATACCGCATTTACATGGAAACAATGTCTGACGCAAATAAGCGTTTTCTGAAATTGAGTTACACGTGGGAAACAATATATTTTTTTTAAAGGGCGCTGTAAACCTGCAATCTGGAATTCGTTCGGCTAGCAGTAAAGCGTGCTTAGGGGAAAAGGCTGATCGTATAAAATAATCATAAGCACACACCTGTAACATAAATTTCGGGCGCTACTGTTTCTGTCACAACTATACCACTACGTGCTTTGTGTCGAGTGTTAATAAAGGCATGGATCAAGTACCTGAGTTATTTTCTAATGTTGAAAGGACGGAAGCCCCCGCCTGTCCATCGACGATTATGTTAGAAAGTGAATTACGAGTTTATTACCTGAAGAATTTCGTGGTGGATTTGCTGCCCCGTCCTTGTTCTAATGAACTTTGTCACCGTTAATCGAAAAGTCAGTGGAACATGTTGAACACTGCCTTCCTTCTTCAACACTATATGCCCGATCCTTCGCTCTTATGCAGCCTTTAAATAACAAATGATGCTTCATATTTACATTATATTTTCTTACCTATTTAGCTGCTGTGACGTTTCCAAGGTGAAATTATTTTATATAGGTTTTGGTAGTGATGAATAAAAGACAGCCTTGTATATTAGTTGTATATCAGTGCTCACAGAAAGCCGGCTAATCTCTTTGTGCACAGTGGAAGTGTAAATAGAGGAGATCCAAAGAAAAGCAACTCATTTCTTGACAGGTTCATTTAGTAAACCCAAAAGCGTCGCACAGGTGATCAACCAGCTTCAATGGCAGACGCTGCAAGAGAGGCGTTCATTATCGCGGTGTGGTTTAATGTTGAAGTTACTAGAAGAGTCAACATACTGTTCACTTCTTCGTATATGTCGTGAGAAGAACATGAAGAAAAATCAGAGAGATTCGATCCCACACGGACGCTTACCGGCAATCTTTCTTTCCGCGAACCATTACCAACTGGAACAGGAAAGGAGGGCGAGGGGAAGTACAGTCGTACGCAAAGTACCCTCCACCACACACTGCAGAGTGGGTTGCGGAGTGTCGATGTTGATGTAAATATACCCTCCAGCTAGCTTTGACATTTGCTGCGAGTCTGACGCACTCAACGATGCGAGATTACAGCGGCAGATGGAATGAGAAGACACCGTTTATTTCGTTATCAATTTTAACAGAAGTGATATCCCAAAATAAGACGAGGCAGGCTGTCGGATACATGCAGATGTGTGCTGAATTAGCTTTTAGTGTAAGTAGGTGCTAAAAGCAACAAACCACGTCGTGGAGAAATTAGCTCTTTGATTGATGGATTGTCAGTCTGGTTGAAGACGTTAATTGCTTGTCGTTAGTAGTACACATTTCTCGTGGTTGTGGTAGGCGAGTTGATCTACAACTCTCACGGTGGCATAATTTTACTAAATATTAAGCAGAGAAACTTACGCTATTAGTCGTTTCACCTCGTATCTAACTATAGATGGATTCGTTTAATTATGTTTCTCAACGTTTCTGTAATTAATGATGACCTAGATCTATTTATCTTGATAGATTTTCATTTTAATAGAAACAAGTTTTAGTGACGTTTTTAAGTTCAGTTGCTGTAATCGCCAATAATGTACCATTATTTTTTCTTAAGTGCTAGTAAATTGCGCGATATGATGTTCTAACTGGGGAATTTTTCATGAAATTGCTATGGCTAATTTATAAAATCAGTGAATGGGAGTCAACTGAAGGTCTGTAGCTGTCTTATTATGCTCGAAAAATGTGGCGCTGGTGCCATTTACGTCGCTGCTTTGTTGTCGTTGGCACTTTGCCTGCAACATTTCGTGATCATGAGATGTAAAAAGTGAAACTACGTCACACACGTGTCAACTTCGGTGCATAGTGTGAAATTCCGGCATGGCTTTATATGTTGTTCACCGTCGGTAATGCTTTAAATTTAAATCGTGAGATTCTACTAGACATCTCCACAATTCTCGTTCCCTCCACATCCGGATCCGCTATTACGCCCTGTGTGATTGCACTGTAAGTGCTATTACATTTACGCTGAGCAAAAGATTTTCTGTAATTGCTTGTAAGCAAAGGCGTGTGGCTAAGTACGTATTTCGATGTAAGACCCGTGAGTTCGTGGCTCTTCACGGAATAACAATGTAATAATCGTTTATTGGGTTTGTTAACGTAATTACCTTTGTTCCTGCGAAAATACATTCACAACAATCAAAAAACCTGTAATGTATAAACACCAAAACGTATAACATGCAACACAGAGTAATGCGAAAACCTTTTCACAAAACACGAACACTTGTCACTGCGTGCCCTGTCTGTCTTGTCAGTGTACACTATAGTACATAACAAATGCAGATCTGTTTCCTTAGAAGAATTCTTCAAAATGTCGATCACCATGATCACAGGAGAAATATTTCACGCAGGAGGATCGTACAAACATACCGCCGTTTGAGTCTCGTACAGATTCCCATATGGAGGACATAGTGACAGACATCCCTGGAGTTGTGAAGCAGCTGAATGGGTTGAAAATAAATAAAGCGCCAGGTCCTGATGGGATTCCAGTTCGGTTTTACAGAGAGTACTCTACTGCATTGGCTCCTTACTTAGCTTGCATTTATCGTGAATCTCTTGCCCAACGTAAAGTCCCGAGCGACTGGAAAAAAGCGCAGGTGACGCCTGTATATAAGAAGGGTAGAAGGGCGGATCCTCAAAATTACAGACCAATATCCTTAACATCGGTTTGTTGCAGGATTCTCGAACATATTCTCAGTTCGAATATAATGAATTTCCTTGAGAAGTTGCTGTCCATGCATCACCACGGCTTTAGAAAGCATCGCTCCTACGAAACGCAACTCGCTCTTTTTTCGCATGGTATCTTGCGAACCATGGATGAAGGGTATCAGACGGATGCCATATTCTTTGACTTCAGGAAAGCGTTTGACTCGGTGCCCCACTGCAGACTCCTAACTAAGGTACGAGCATATGGGATTGGTTCCCAAGTATGTAAGTGGCTCGAAGACTTATAAGTAGTAGAACCTAGTATGTTGTCCTCGATGATGAGTGTTCATCGGAGGTGAGGGTATCATGTGGAGTGCACCAGGGAAGTGTGGTAGGTCCGCTGTTGTTTTCTATCTATATAAATGATCTTTTGGATAGGTTGGATAGCAATGTGCGGCTGTTTGCTGATCATGCTGTGGTGTACGGGAAGGTGTCGTCGTTGAGTGACTGTAAGAGGATACAAGATTACTTGGACAGGATTTGTGATTGGTGTAAAGAATGGCAGCTAACTCTAAATATAGATAAATGTAAATTAATGCAGACGAATAGGAAAAAGAATCCCGTAATGTTTGAATACTCCATTAGTAGTGTAGCGCTTGACATAGTCACGTCGATTAAATATTTGGGCGTAACATTGCAGAGTGATATGAAGTGGGACAAGCATGTAATGGCAGTTGTGACGAAGGCGGATAGTCGTCTTCGGTTCATTGGTAGAATTTTGGGAAGATGTGGTTCATCTGTAAAGGAGAGCGCTTATAAAACACTAATACGGCCTATTCATGAGCACTGCTCGAGCGTTTGGGATCCCTATCAGGTCGGATTGAGGAGGACATAGAAGCAATTCAGAGGCGGGCTGCTGGATTTGTTACTGGTAGGTTTGATCACCACGCGAGTGTTACGGAAATGCTTCAGGACTAGGGTGGGAGTCTCTAGAGGAAAGGAGGCGTTCATTTGGTGAATCGCTAGTGAGGAAATTCAGAGAACCAGCATTTGAGGTTGACTGCAGTACAATTTTACTGCCGCCAACTTACATTTCGCGGAAAGACCACAAAGATAAGATAAGAGAGATTAGGGCTCGTTCAGAGGCATATAGGCAGTCATTTTTCCCTTGTTCTGTTTGGGAGTGGAACAGGGAGAGAAGATGCTAGTTGTGGTACGAGGTACCCTTCGCCATGCACCGTATGGTGGATTGCGGAGTACGTATGTAGATGTAGTGTATTGCGACGCACTATCGATTGGCTTAACCGCTAAATAATCACAGGAATTGTCGTAAATTCACGGCTACGACAATCCTCTCAATCAGGTCCATATGAGAATCGACAAGGTCTCGTGATCTAGGCTTTTCACATATCCTCCCCCCCCCCCCCCCCCCTCCCCAGAAGAAATTCATTTGCGTTATGTGTAGTGATCGACCAGGTAACGGGATTCGCGAGCAATTCATCGTCGTCTACTGCTTGTAGCGCAGCAGAAATTACTCTAAGCGCGCGCTCAGCCCATACTTTATCCGAAGCAGATGAGCTCGAGAGACGGATCTCACCTCACTTTACGCCCAACAGCTCTACATAGACGTGTGATGCAGAGATTAAGTAGCTCACAAAATCAGTCCTTGACTGCCGAAAATTGAGGATGGTGTGCTTCCACTCGTGATACTAGCCCCAACATATCATTTTCTTGTCAAGCTGATGCTGATTTCCAGCTGCAACAGCACGTAAAAAACGCTTGTGTATCCTCTAAAATCACATCTGGTTATATCCTTAGGATCTTGACATGTAATTTATTTTATCTCAAATGTCTTCTTCTAGTGAAGGACTGAATATGTCATGACTTTAATTTCACGGGAAAACAGTAAATTCTTTTGAAAACATGTCAGTTTCATGTATGTGGCACCTCCAGATAATCATCAAACTATCAGTATTCCTGAATTTTTCACCTTACAAGGCTCCAAATTCATACAGTCTCGTTAAATTATGTGCTCTATAAGGATTACCAAACTTAGATCGTGTCCTTAACGCTTCTACTACTTAATCTAAACGTGGAATATCTCGAAAAACGATGAGGCTGTTTAAAAATGGCATCCAGGGTGTGTTTTCTGTTACGGAGGATTGTACTAAAATAATCTTAGCATTGTGACTGTTACTTGCAGCAGTTTCAAAAGCCTCAATAAACTGATACATAAAGAAAAATTAATAATCAAAAATCGAATGATATAAATTTATTTTGTTAACATCTACAATATCCGAATGATAGTGATTATTCTTATACGTATAGCACTCTCGCGTGAGTAACCCCCTAGAGCAGAGCACCAAAGATCGTACTTGTTCCCTCTCATCACGGTTTTCACTAAACGAAGCATAAGTCAGGCTATTTGCTTTCCAAACAGAATGCGATTCAAATTAATCGTGTCAACAAGGACATGGATGTATACTGCACTTAGTTCAGGGTTTCGCGTCTGTTGGATGACTTCCCACCCAAAGATGAACCTGACCATAACTGTCAAACACGGCAGGCATTACAAATAATCAATCAGAGGTATTGCACGGATCCTAGTGCTTACGCAATAGAGTACAGCTCACAGCGAAGTTATTGCAAGATCCTGGCTGTGAAGTGTCTGACCATCTACCCTACATTGCTGATATCCACGGATTTCCATTTCCTGTTATACTTTCTGGTCGCTCAATATCTTCACAGATTCAAAGACATACGAACGGTTATCACATCCCAGTTGTAGCCTTAGGAAGCAGACTTCTCTGTCACAAGAATACGAAAGTTATTCTACGGTATGACCACTTTTTCACTGAATATTTCTAGAAAAATAGGCTTCCTGTTTAAGAGGTAGTCTCATTTTAAAATTTCAAAGGAAATGGTTTTTCCGGCTTAAAATGTTCTCTGGAATGTCTGCTTCATTGCAGTGTTCATCCCAAGTTTTCCAGAATCACTGCTATCGAGTTACAAGGCGATTGTGTCTTCGATACGCATTCACAGGGGGAAAGATAGTCGATGCGTAATTTCAACGACGACCTAACAGGCGTCATGGAAATTATGAACGTGCCTGGAACTTGACATCGGACCAGCTTGTTGCAACTTCTGCGCAAAAGCGGACTAAAAGCGTATTGTATCGAGTGAGCAGAGCAGGTAGAGAAAGAAGCTGCTAAACAGGCCCTCTGCATCGTGAAGAAGAAGAAGGAAGGCCTTCTTTAAGACCTGGAAAGATAGCTGCATGGTCCACGGGTCGCTTACTAGTGGTACGTTCAACTAACTGCAGAAAAATATAACTCAAAATTCAAAACTATTTTCCTCGGAATAACATTTTCCAACTTTTTGGAAAACATAAGTTCAGAATGGTACATACGTTTTTGGCACGAATTTGATGCCAAAATTCTGAATTTAATTCTCATCAACGCACGCAGTGTAATACGAGTATTTCTGGCTTTACAGATATCATATTCGGCTACAAGCTCTTCTTAGAGCAGTTGAGGAGGCAGCAGTGGCAAGAGGACGTAATTTGGTGTGAGGTAGCGATGACAGGTGGTTTACTCGGTACGTATCGTGAGGAAGACCGCCTAAATTGTGGTCCTTCTCCGCGACTGGCTGTTGCGTTCGGAAGCTGCGCGCCAAAATGATAATCTTCTGTTATTAATATTAGACAAACTAAACAGCGTATTTACTTGCATTTCATACTAAAGCATCTCTCAATCGTGAGCTATCATTCATTTATTTCACAAGTATTAACAACCAGCAGAATAATAAAGACTGCTAAACGAAAAGGCAGACGAAGTACGTCGCTGCTCTTCGGATCGCACCTAACTTGGATGGCGACCGAAGTGGTTCGGCTGCGAGATGATAGCTGGTTCGGCAATCTCGGAGGACAGACATGTTGTCTGTCGCAGTCGGTGTCAGGTTAAGACTTTATTAGCAGTGTATCGTTATTTGAACATGTAGTTTAGAATAATGTGATAGTAATTACGGAAATACGCAGTTCATTAATTTGTTGAAGAACATAAATTATTTGTGACTCTAAAGTGGAATGTAATTTTGCAATTTCTCATGTTCTGCTAATAAAAAATGGAATGGCATCCCGTATAAACAAACTGATTGAAAATTTAACTATTTCTAAAATGGCAGTTCCTCGCCAAGACTTTATTACAGTCTCAAGATAACTGATTCTCGACCTACGTGCTGTTTTCTGCGCAGGTGACAACAACTATAGAAGACTGCAGGTTGGTGAACATTAATGAGAACTCATGCATTCCACTCGGAGCGGTGGAAGCAAATGGGCACGTGTATTGCAGTCTTAGTACAAATGAGATCAGTGACACGTCATCTGTGGTAACATAAAGGAGATATGGAAGAGAGATATTATCGAGGGACGGGATTAATCATAGACATATATATATCATCTTCTGTCACTAACTGTCTTTTTCAATTTGACGTTGTAGCCGTTTTGCAATATCTTCAAAAATCAATTTAATGGATGAAAAATATTATATATATTTCAACTGCTCACCATTTTGTTAGAAGTTAATATTTTTCAATTATCCGTTGTATGCTGCTAGAAAATATATTGAAAATGAGTTATACAGAATTATTTCGTTCCAAGTCTAATAGGAGGGCTTCAGAAATTACCGCCGATGACCCATGTTCCGGCTGCAAGGGGTCCTTCCACATGGTGCAGCAGTTACGGGGTGTGCCTGATGTGGGCACAAAAATGATCAAAACAAAAGTGTAAGGAATAAAACTATATGAAACGTAGCATTACGTTTTATTTTACGTGAAAAAAAAAAAACAACAGGAAAATTGCCTATTTTTTATGCGTTCGAAGGAGTCAAGCCCCTTAAGGGTCACAGGAAACCCTGGGAAATCCTGATGAATAAGCTATTTATTTTCAGCTGACAGATATTTTAATCTCTTTCAGTTTCTGACCCCATCACGATGAGTAAACTGAATTCGTAACGAACCTATAACGTCCTAACGTTCATGCGAGACCCAAATACCTTACATTTTAGAAATTCATCGATTTTGCTTAATTTTTTTATGTAAAGTTGAACTCTGATATCCTCTGTAGTGGAAATTTGGGAGCCATGACGCACGATCTTCGCTGCAGAGACTGTCTGCTAGCAATGTTCGAAGTGGAAACTTGTTCCAAATTCCTGCAGTGTCCTTTAAGGTTCAACGCTCGGTTAAACCTAAGCGAAGAGTCACAGACGACCGATTGTTGAAGATCACGACACTTCGGTAACTTTGGCCATTACTGGAGGATAGTCGTCCCCGTGACAGGGAGTGAAGCGAGTCGTGAGATAGGAGTTGCAGTAACTAATGCTATTAAGAAAGAACTGCCTGATGAAGGCGTTTCTTTCCACGCAGTTTGTTCTGACCTACAGGGACTCCTCGAAGTTACAGCGTTGTGGAGATCAGCTAACTCTCGACACAAACTTGTTGCCAAATACGCCATTCTGTGGGAGTATTCCTGTCGCTGAGAATTATGTCTCATAAATGCACTGTAAAAGTTGCGAACAATTACTGTGGGTTTATCAATACATGACATTCTGTTGTGTGCTTAATATATTTGTTTTGTGCACGCACTATATATATTAAACAATGGAAAGCCAATTGATAGTGAGTTGTTTACAGTTACGAATTGCCACAGTATGTTGCTCCATCAGCAATTTTGCATTACGGTGCGCCAAAGTACTCTTTAGTTTTAGTTGGGGAGACGACAAACAAAAGCTCATTATATACACCAAAAAGGATATAATGTATAGGAAGTCGATCGTAATCTATCTCATTCAAGCGCGCTACTATAGAGGTTCTTCAGTTGGTGTTTTGCCAGCAAGGGAGATGAGGTGGTTGTGTGCTTCTCCTGATCACCAGACTTTGTATCATTCCCTTGCTTACAGACGAAACCTTCGTGCTGCGTCTCACGTTGTGAGACGGTATCACATTATTGACAGTGATCTGTTTATTGGACACAAACGTTAATTTTGGTTGACCCCTACGCGCTATTCGTTAGTGTTTTATAGTAGTGTAGTCCAGAATTACAAATTACAAAATCTGCTATCCAGCAATGAAGCATGGTACAGTAGGACAGTAGCATATGCCGTCTGGATTCCGTATGAAAATATATCTGTGCGACAGATGGCCAAAGGGTAGTATGCAGGAATTTTTCTTTGTTTTAAAAGTTTATTTTGTATAGATAGTTTGTGTAGATTTTTCTCCTTAATATTCAGTTAGGCTAACAAATCTGAAATTATATTAAAATATAAGGTGGTATATTCATGCGAATTAACATGCAACATTTGGTCTGCTGTTGTATGTAGGTAACAGACTAAAATAAAATAGCAAATTGGTAAACAAAGAAATATTCGAAATAACCAGACAATACGACGGCACTGAGTTTCATACCTTCTCTTTCAATCTCATATTATCGTCGTCAGCACTGTCATTACAGTGAGGAACTGTGCTTCGGTAACAAAATGTACCATATTTTGATACAGACGCTGCGCAGTATCGCAGGGAATGTTGCAGCCTACGCGACATATGGTGAAATGGCACTGTTCGTAATTAATCAGAAGACATCATTATGACAAAATTTTTGTTTCATGCAAACTACAATGTTCTTTTTTTATTTTTTTTATTTTTTTCCATGTACACCGCAATGATGCGGCGAGCGCTGAGTGCTACAATTCGTACGACACGAGTTTACCACCTCGCAGGATACATTAACCAGATCTGGTCGACGGCCCTGCTGTGCAAGCAACAAGAGTCCTAAAGCTGCTGAGATTATGACCTCGTAATGAAATAAATGAATGAATGGCCAATGTCATGAATGTTTTTAAATTTGTGTTCAGTCCATTCTCCGCGACTTTTGAATGAGGTTCATTTTAGTGGAACTAGGTGCTAAGATATTACTATGTGGCCTGATTTTGTATGTTGTTCAAGGAAATAAATTATATTGAAGTGTTTTATGAAATATAACGAATGTTCAGTGAATGATTCGTAATATTATACAAACATAAGAAGATAATTTCAGTTTTCAAGGGGTGTTCAATTTTTTTAGAAACATTACTCTTACAGGCAGGACTACAGTATCTTTTGGCCGAGATTCATTGAAACTATACCCAATAATGAAAAAAAACTTATGGTCCAATAATCAGTTATGTAGTGCAGTCTGAGTTTCAGAATAGGAAATCGAATAATCACAATAGCACAAACTTATAATTAATCGCGCAAAGATGTATTCGCAGGCATGGAGTGTATAACTGAACATCAGGTACTGTAAAAATTACCAGTAAGATCGAATCGAAACTACAGAGTAATCACATGTGCTGCTTATAGCAGAACCCAGTGCAGTGGGACCGGACGAGGTGGCGCAGTGGCTAGCACACTGGACTCGCATTCGGGAGGACGACGGTTCAATGCCACGTCCGGCCATCCTGAGTTAGGTGTTCCGTGATTTCCCTAAATCACTCCAGGCAAATGCCGGGATGGTTCCTTTGAAAGGGCACGGCCGAATTCCTTCCCCCTCCTTTCCTAATCCGATGAGACCGATGACCTCGTAGTGTGGTCTCTTCCCCCAAAACAACCCAACCCAGTGCAGAGGGACAGTGGCCATTGATTGTAATCACAATACTCAACATTAAAATGATTAATTGCTAATAACTGCCTTGGAAATCATTTGAATAACGATGTCTCTCGAAAGATTAGATTACTCCGAGCCGTTTCTGTGGGGTCCTGTCCACTCGTCTCTTATAAGGTGTCTAAAGGATGCAGCGTTCTCGGATACCTATACAACAGTTCAAGCAAATCACGTTAATGGATTTTATTACAATAAAGTGGATTGACAATACTTAACTTTGGTTTTGCAACGAGTTGTTGCAAGGCATGGGCGACATGCTAATAATCAAAGTCCTTTGCTAATTACAGTGTACATGCAAGTTATTCGCACTAGCTTATTAGTCACTGCTATCGTTAATACCACTGCTCTTCCAGTCCTCTCTGCCCGTGGCTGTTCGTGCCCATCTTTTACTGTCCCCTGCAGCTGACAGGAGCGGCGCTTGTATTTTCTTCTTGTAGAGGCCGCTCCTGTCGTGGCTGACGTCGTCTCACAGCCCTCTCTGCTCTCGCCTCTTCACCTTCGTGTCGGCGCTTGTCGATACGCTGGAACAGGTACGAAATGATGATGAGATCAGTACGGTACGTGTGTACGAAGTATGATTTTAAGTCAGTCGAAACCATGCCCGAGGTAAGCGCCAATCTGTCTCATGACTTGGAAGCGCGAGGGGAACTCTGCAAAAAGTAAACACATTACCCGATAGTGCATAACAATGCTGTAGCCAGATTTCTAGCACCCTTTAACATGCAAAGTCCTTCGCTAATTACAATGTACATGCAAGTTATTCGCACTAGTTCATTTGTCACTGCTATCGTTAATATCTCTGCTCTTCCAGTCCTCTATCTTTGGTTTGATATACTTCGATGACGTGAATTTACAACAAAATATTTTGGTGTTTCTAGGATCCGAAAGAGCTATAGACGTAAGGTGATGAAAAGTATATCGTCTGGGTATCTGCGAAATTGTAAATTAATATTTGTTCTAGTACAGAAACCAACGATTAAGCTATTCTGTCACGCGTTCAGTGATCTCTATAGTACAGAAATGACTATAAGCACCTTTTTAAACACCGTTTCTGGTTTTCTGGGCAAGAGAGGGAATCAGTAACTGACTTTTACAATTTCTGAAAGTCACCATGGAAAAGAATTTTCCTTTCTTTACCACACTCTTCCTCAAATGCTGCGAACCCAACGACATTTATTCATATTGTATCAAGTATGAGACGAAGTCACAGTTCTTACCCGTCGGCACACGGTCGGAACTTCATAAACGACATTACTTATCAACGTTTCATATTCAAATGGGACCTGTTTCGCCAAATATTCTGTGTGAGGAATGAATACCTTTCCATTCAGTCAGCTGAACAACTCCTCAGGCAACTCCCTATCAATGACTCCGTTAGTCACGACATTTGATTTAAAATGTGGGTTCAGTATTTCTGACTATTTTCGCTCATATCATGTATGCCACTTTAAATATCTCATCTCCTTCATCCATACATATCAGTTCAGCGAGTCTGATTCAAGCAATGCCTTGAAGGAAAGATGATGAACACTTAATTTCCTCATACGAGACACACTGTATCTCAGTTAACAAACACACACTTATCGGTCTTGTCTGGTGATACGGTACTTACTCAGCAACTGAAATTTTAAGAACGACATACCTCTTCTTGCCGAGAGGAAGTGTGTTCTGTTTGCTGAAACAGAAGTCATGCGCTACTCAGAATATGAGCTCTACACGTCCCAGTCAAGTTAATGTGACCACCGCATACGTTCGACATCAGCGTGCGATAACCTCTCACAAACGGCAGGTAGCGTCATTAGCGGTGGAGGGTATATAAAGATTGCTGGGGGGACGCAGAAAACAGTGCAATCATTGTCCTAATGGGGAAACGAAGCGATTTATCTGACGTCCAAAAGGATTTGAAATTTAGCTTTCAGGATAATGGTGGGAGCATTCCGAAATGGAAGAAGTTTGTAAACTGTTCGCGTGCCGCTGTGGTTACAGTATACCGTGTATGGGAAAATGGCGCGATCCAAAACCGGCGCGAGGCAATGGTTGTACGGTTGTACACTTGTACACCACGGCCCATAGGCGACAGAGGTGAATGACAATTGAGAAGGTCTGTGCAGGCGAGTAGACGTGCAACTGTTAAGCAACAGATCGCCCGGACGAAACAAGAGGCTACCAACGATGTCTTGTCAATAACAGTTCAGCAAACGTTGCTGCGTACGGGCTTCAGCAACAGGCGCCTGGTTTATGTTCGTATGCTGACTGCTGTTCACCAGCGACGAAGGCTGGAATTTGCACGCCAATACCGTAACTGGACTTCCCCCGAGAGGTGGCAGGTAGCCTTTCCAGATGAATCAAGTTTTATGCTCCATCGGACTGATGGGCGTTGTCGTGTGCGGCATTAAACAGCTGAAAGCAAACAAGGAGGGAGCGCTATGGTCTGCGGAATGTTCTGGTGGCACTCTTCGGGTGATCTTGTTATTTTGGAAGGCACAATGGATCAAAAGAAGTATGTTTCTGTCCTTGGGGGGTCATGTCCATCCCTACGTGAAGTTTGCTTTTCCCCTCACGACACAACGTGTCACACAGCTCACAGCTGTCTCGCGTGGTTCGAACAGCACCAGGTTGAGTTTTCTGTCCTCCCCTGGCTACTCCACACCCAGTCGAGAATCAGTGGGACCACATCGATCGGGCTGTTCGCGCCATGGGGCCTCAACCGAATAAGCTAGCGCAGCTGGCCACCAGAGTCGGCACCGCTCCAATACCTATCGATACCTTCCACAATGTCACTTACTCTCTTCCTGCACGTCTCGCAGTGATCAACGCAGCAAAAGGTGGTGTAAGTAGACTGCTTAGGTTTTTGTGTTGGTAACGCCACGTAGCGCTCTATATGAAAATCACTGACTGTGCTGTGTGAAGTTTGTGGCTGGTTTGCATTGTTGGAATATTTGCTATTGTAGTGTTGGGCAGCTGGATGTGAACAGCACGTAGCATTGCGGAGTTGGAGGTGAGCCGCCAGTAGTGGTGGATATGTGGAGAGAGATGGCAGAATTTTGAGAGTGGACGATCTGGACGTGTGTCCATCAGAGAGAGTAAATTTGTAATATTGGATATCATGAAGTGATACATATATATGATGACTTTTTAACATTATTAAGGTAAACACATTGTTTGTTCTCTATCAAAATCTTTCATTTGCTAACTATACCTACCAGTAGTCAGTCCCTTCAGTAGATTGAATCTTTTATTTAGCTGGCAGTATTGGCGCTCGCTGTATTGCAGTAGTTCGAGTAACGACGATTTTTTTGAGGTAAGTGATTTATGAAAGGTATAGGTTATTGTTAGTCAGGGCCATTCTTTTGTAGGGATTATTGAAAGTCAGATTGCGTTGCGCTAAAAATATTGCGTGTCAGTTTAGTGTTGATCAGAATAAGTAAAGAGAGGAATCTCTGAGTACGTTCAGTTCTGCTCAGCTGTTTGAAAATCAAATAACGTAAGAGGTTTATCAGCACAGTAATTCATTAATTTTTCTAAGGGGACGTTTAAGTCGTTATTCAGGTTTTTGACATGTGGTCATATTAATGTGACTGGTAGGTGTAGGTAACAAAAGCTAATGTGATACAACTGTTAAGGACTAGAAAAGAGTACTGCGACTCACTTAACACAAAAATTCGGAATGACACAATGATAGAAGAAACGAAACGAATCCGATGTCTAGGATGTATCATTAGACGAGACGCTCATAGTAAGGAATTACTAAAGGGAATGACCACAGATCTCAAAATTAAACTACAACGCAGGAACGATACCAAACAACGCAGTTTTCCTTATTGCATTTGCACAGTAGAATAAGAAGACGAAATAAAGTTAAATTTGTAGACGATTTGCGGGTGTACATGGTGCGAAATTCACTAAATAGAGGTACCACCTGCCACCTCGGACTGCAGCAATGGCTCAATCCCTACTGGGTATCGAGTCGAACTTACCTTGGATACAAATACAGGTGTGTAATTTCCGGCTGCTTCAGCATTATGCCAAAGTTCTTAAATGGTAGCGAGCGGCTGGCAAGTGGTGGCATGCCATTCTCTAGGCACGGTATGGCCAGATTTTTCAGTGGGTGAGAGGCATAGAGAAAGTGCTGACCAGTGCAAATGTTGAACAACCTCTGTATCGAGGTAGACCTCAGAGACATGGCACAACCATTGGCCTAAACAAGTGGGAAATGTAAGTGCACCGTGGAAAGCGACGCGAAAAAATACCAGACGTGTTGAAACGTGATGCTGAAAAATGAAGATTAAATATTTAGTGGACAGGTAAGGTACGAAATGAAGTGCTAAAAAGAGACCACCAACGATATACACAAAATATAGCTTCATTAAAATTTTAGAAAAAATTAGATGTTTATTCAAGAGAAATAGCTTCACAGACTGAACATGTCAATAACGCGTTGGTCCACCTCCGCCCCCCCCCCCCCCCCCCCCCCTATGCAAGCAGTTATTTGTTGCCTTGGCATTGATTTATAGAGTTGTTGGACGTCCTCCTGAAGTATATCCTGCCCGATTCTGCCCAAATGACGCATTTGATCGTCAAAATACCGAGATGATTCGAGGACCCTGCCCATACTGCTCCTAACGTTCTGAAATGAGGAGACATCCGACGACCTTGTTATTCGCCAGCAAACACGATGAAAAGCACTAGAAACTCTCACCGTGTGCGAGCCGGCATTATCTTGCCGAAATGTGAACCCAAGATAGCTTGCTATGAAGGCCAGCAAAACGGGACGTAGAATACCGTCGACGAACTATCGTGCTGTAAAGCTCCCGTGGATGGCAATGAAAGGGGTCGTGCTATGAAATGAAGTGGCATCCCAGATCATCATTCCTGGTTGTTGGGCTTTATGGCTGGTGACAGTCAGGTTGCTATCTCATTGCTATCTTGGGCGCCTCCAGATACGTCTTCGGCCTGGAAACTCATTGACTGGAGTAAAACTGTCTTTTGCGATGAGTCCTCCTCCAAACTGAGCCCCTGCGACTAGTGAAGTCGTGTCTGGAGACGCGCCAGACAGTGGTGGAATACCAACCTGACCTTCGCCCGCCATACGGTCGGCAACCAGGTGTGATGCCATTTCATTTCGTAGCACGACTCCTTTGGTTGTCATCCGCTACGCCCTTACAGCACAACGGTACGTCGACTAAGTTCTGCACCCCGTTTTGTTGGCCTTCATGGCAAGGAGTCTTGCTCTTCCATCCCCGCCCGCACACTGCGAGAGTTTCTAGTGCTTGTATTCGTACTTGCTAACTGCGATCTTGGCCAGCGAGATGACCGTATCTCGTCCTAATTGAAAATTGAAACATCCCCTTTGAAAAATTCATGAATTACTGTGCTGGTAAACCCATTACGTTATTTGATTTTCAAACAGCTCAGCAAAACTGAACGTACTCAGACATTACTCTGTTTACTTCTTCTGATCAACACTAAACCGACACACAATATTTTTTAGCGCAATGAAATCTGACTTTCAAAAATCCCTACAAAAGAATGGCCCTGACTAACTATAACCTATACCTTTCATGAATCACTTACCTCACAAAAATCTTCGTTACTCAAACTACTGTAATACAGCGAGCGCCAGTACTGCCAGCTAAATAAAACATTCTACCTGCTGAAGGCACTAACTACTGATAGGCAAAGTCAGCAAATGAAAGATTTTGATAGAGAACAAGCAATGTATTTACCTTAATAATGTTAAAAAGTCATCATATATATATATATATATATATCAGTTCATGATATCCAATATTACAAATTTACTCTTTCTGATGGAGATGCGTCCAGATCGTCCGCTCTCAAAATTCTGCCATCTCTCTCCCCACAACCACCACTGCTGGCGGTTCACCTCCAACTGCGGTACGCTACGCGCTGTTCACATCCAACTGCCCAACACTACAATAGCAAATATTCCAACAATGCAAACCAGCCACAGACTGCACACAGCACAGTCAGTGATTTTCATACAGAGCGGTACGTGACGTTACCAACAGAAAAACCTAAACAGCCTACTTACAAAATGTTTGGAGCATTATGGGCAGGGTGCTGCAACCAGCTCGATATTTTGAAGATCTGATCACCAATTGGATAGCACTTGGCACGATATCACTCAGGAGAACATCCAACAATTCAACGAAACAATGCTAACATTAATAACTGCTTGCACAAGAGTCATAGGTGGACCAACATGCTTTTGACTTGTTGTATTTGTGAAGCTCTTTCTCTTGAATCAATCATACAATTTTTCTAAAGTTGTAATAATTTGCTTGTCTATACCTGTAGATCACAACCAGCTGTTTCTGTCCATTCGGATAATTGCTTGTTGGTGAGTAGTTTTTTTGTTTGTTTTTGTTTTTAAGTGTATATCAGCTACATGATATAAAAATGATGTTGTTTAAAAAATGTAATTCGTTGCAGTACCTCTCTGGAAAAATAGATTAATAAACTACGAGGCGCGTTTTTTAAGCAAGTACCGTTTCGAAATTAAAAAAAGACGTGCTAAGACATCTCAATAACTTTATTTTTACATGAAAGCCTGTACCTTAATCTACGCACTGACGCCATTACAGTCTGATTCTTCCTTGTTTACGTTGTGTACTGAGTGTTTAAGATACCTCCGACGATCGTGAGTCCCACCGACTGTGAAGTACGGGCTGTTATGAGATTTCTTAGTACAAAAGGCCTAAAAGCAATCGATATTCATCGTGAGATCTGTGCAGTTTACGGAGAAAACATTATGAGTGATGGAATGGTGAGAAAGTGGGTGAGAGAGAATTTAAAGTTGGCCGCACAAGTGTGCATGATGAACAACGGAGTGGGCGTCCTTCGGTCGTTAATGATAGTTCGGTGCAGGAAGTGGACAATAAAATGATAGAAAACAGACAATTTACGATTTCCTCCTTGCCGGATGACTTTCCTAATGTTTCTCGTAGTGTTTTGTGTGGCACTGTGACTGAGCACTTGAATTACTGAAAATTGTGCGCACGTTGGGTACCGAAAATGTTGACGGGTGTGCACAGAACCAAACGTTTAGACAGTGCATTGACTTTCCTTGAGCGGTACCACAATAACGGTGATGATTTCTTAAGCCAAATTAATACGGGCGATGAAACATGGGTGGCCTACGTCACATCAGAGACAAAGCAACAGTCTATGGAAGTTGAGCAAGGGCATCGTTTTGCTGCAAGACAACACCCGTGCGCATGTGGCGAATCAGACCAATAATCTGGTCACATCATATCGACGGGAAACACTAGATCATCCTCCTTACAGCCCCCATCTTGCGCCCAGTGACTATCATCTGTTCTTGCACTTGAAGAAACACCTGGGCGGTCAGCGTCTTCAAGACGATGACGAAGTCAAAACGGTGGTGATGCAGTGGTTAACAAGTGAGGCGGCAGACTTCTACGAGGAGGGTATTCAAAAACTGGTACAACGTTATGACAAGTGCCTCAATATTGACGGAAATCGTGTATACAAGTAGATTAAGGTACAGACTTTCATGTAAAAATAAAATTATTGAGCACGTCTTTTTTTACACTCCTGGAAATGGAAAAAAGAACACATTGACACCGGTGTGTCAGACCCACCATACTTGCTCCGGATACTGCGAGAGGGCTGTACAAGCAATGATCACACGCACGGCATAGCGGACACACCAGGAACCGCGGTGTTGGCCGTCGAATGGCGCTAGCTGCGCAGCATTTGTGCACCGCCGCCGTCAGTGTCAGCCAGTTTGCCGTGGCATACGGAGCTCCATCGCAGTCTTTAACACTGGTAGCATGCCGCGACAGCGTGGACGTGAACCGTATGTGCAGTTGACGGACTTTGAGCGAGGGCGTATAGTGGGCATGCGGGAGGCCGGGTGGACGTACCGCCGAATTGCTCAACACGTGGGGCGTGAGGTCTCCACAGTACATCGATGTTGTCGCCAGTGGTCGGCGGAAGGTGCACGTGCCCGTCGACCTGGGACCGGACCGCAGCGACGCACGGATGCACGCCAAGACCGTAGGATCCTACGCAGTGCCGTAGGGGACCGCACCGCCACTTCCCAGCAAATTAGGGACACTGTTGCTCCTGGGGTATCGGCGAGGACCATTCGCAACCGTCTCCATGAAGCTGGGTTACGGTCCCGCACACCGTTAGGCCGTCTTCCGCTCACGCCCCAACATCGTGCAGCCCGCCTCCAGTGGTGTCGCGACAGGCGTGAATGGAGGGACGAATGGAGACGTGTCGTCTTCAGCGATGAGAGTCGCTTCTGCCTTGGTGCCAATGATGGTCGTATGCGTGTTTGGCGCCGTGCAGGTGAGCGCCACAATCAGGACTGCATACGACCGAGGCACACAGGGCCAACATCCGGCATCATGGTGTGGGGAGCGATCTCCTACACTGGCCGTACACCACTGGTGATCGTCGAGGGGACACTGAATAGTGCACGGTACATCCAAACCGTCATCGAACCCATCGTTCTACCATTCCTAGACCGGCAAGGGAACTTGCTGTTCCAACAGGACAATGCACGTCCGCATGTATCCCGTGCCACCCAACGTGCTCTAGAAGGTGTAAGTCAACTACCCTGGCCAGCAAGATCTCCGGATCTGTCCCCCATTGAGCATGTTTGGGACTGGATGAAGCGTCGTCTCACGCGGTCTGCACGTCCAGCACGAACGCTGGTCCAACTGAGGCGCCAGGTGGAAATGGCTTGGCAAGCCGTTCCACAGGACTACATCCAGCATCTCTACGATCGTCTCCATGGGAGAATAGCAGCCTGCATTGCTGCGAAAGGTGGATATACACTGTACTAGTGCCGACATTGTGCATGCTCTGTTGCCTGTGTCTATGTGCCTGTGGTTCTGTCAGTGTGATCATGTGATGTATCTGACCCCAGGAATGTGTCAATAAAGTTTCCCCTTCCTGGGACAATGAATTCACGGTGTTCTTATTTCAATTTCCAGGAGTGTATTTCAAAACGGTACTTGCTTAAAAAGCACGTCTCGTATATTCATAACGCTACTGAAAGAGTAAAGTTTCGTAGTTTTATCTAAGTAAATATTCCTTACACTTATTAACTTGTAAGTTCTAGAGAAAATGCCTATCTTCATTGTTAACAATGAAATTTTTCTACCAACGAATGACGATAGAATGTTCCAGTGTGAAGTGTTTGAATATAAATATAGCAATATGGATCCTATAATTGTCAGTCAGAAGGCGCAACTGAACAGTTAATTCTGTATTTCAGTACTTACAGAGGAGCTGTAGTTTTCCGAATACATTTAACGTTCGTAAATATAGATTTTTAAAGAGATATACAAGGTAAATAATCGTGCTCAGTCTGAAATATCATAACTCATTTGAATATCAAACATTCAAGCGAGCGATGGATTTTCATATCGTAATTTCCGAAACAGAGGCTGAGGGAAAGCATCAGGTGGATCGGATTTGCCAGTAATGTACACAATATGTGTGTTCAGTAATTACATTGCGCAAACAATCGCCAAATATAATTCGACAGGCGATGAACTTGTGGCATTTGTTAACTGTCTGTTATACTGAAAGGTGTCGTAATGTTCTAGCGGTTTATTCATCAGTGTTGTTGCCTCCACAGTTTATGTCCGTAAAATTTAATGGTGCTAGTTCTTACGCCAGTGGGGTCCAGTCTCGCTAACAAAACGATATTTTCGATTATACATGTACGACGTATCAGTACCCTATTTAGTATTCCTTCCCACACTGCTGCCATCAAGTCAGTGTTTACCCATAATGGAATTGAATAATGATTTCTACATCAGATAAATGATATTTAAGATTGCGAACGATATTTTATTAGTTCACAACACGAGCGTCCCTTCAGTGCAATAAACGTGTAAGCCTAGAGAAATCTTGCACGGACATTCAATATTGCTTCCTCGATATGGTGCTACCTGAAGTTATCTCTAGGTGACCCTAAGAATTTACAGACAGTAAAATCGTTGCATCAATTACTTTTTCAACCATTCATGGCATATCAATCTATAGGAACACTTTGCGTATATCCACATCCGCATCCAGTTAAAATTGTTGAGAAAATTAATCTTCTTTTCGTCTTTTTTAGTGCTGCTCAGTGTACTTATCCATAACTACTTCTGCTGGAAGTCATTATAGCCTTTTCCCTGTTACGTTCGCCGGCCGCGGTGGTCTCGCGGTGCTAGGCGCGCAGTCCGGAACCGTGCGACTGCTACGGTCGCAGGTTCGAATCCTGCCTCGGCCATGGATGTGTGTGATGTCCTTAGGTTAGTTAGGTTTAAGTAGTTCTAAGTTCTAGGGGACTGATGACCACAGCAGTTGAGTCCCATAGTGCTCAAGGCCATTTGAACCAACCCTGTTACGTTCGCACGACTTCTTACATGTACCCACAGAACCATTCGATGGTTATTGTTGTTTTCGTGTTAGCGTTCTGGCAGCACAAGTGATACTTCCTTGTTTCTTTGGTATTCATTTGTAGCCCGATCCCTTCTGGTCGATTTTAGTCTTCTTTCCTCTCGCCCTTCTTCGAGTGAGTAGCTCTGGGTCCACATCTATTAGATTTTCATATCTCCCGGACAGAAACAACAGTTGCTCTTTTGATGACACCTTCTGACTTATCTTTTACCCAAACGTCATACACTACTCCACCCCTGACGATGTTGTGATGCTTTTGTCCCTCAATGTGCATCTTTCTTCCTCTGTTACATGTCTGCGAATAACACACTCCACGATGATGGGCTCTAGAGATCTAAGCTGCCCACTGTCTCATACATAAGATTCCTTTTTTAATCCTTTACATGTACGGCTGGTTTAGTCCGTGACCAGATGTAAAGTTCGCCACTCCCAAGATGAATAGGTTCAACCCATCTGCAACAACTGATATCAAATACGAGTGGTCTTTGCGTTCGTTGAAGATGAGGAATATAACAATACATCCAATGTATGAATCAAATTTAACACTGAATCACATGTAACTGATTAGGGTTTAGTTTCTATGTCAGGTAAGCCAACAGTCTTGTCTAAGCACATTTCAAGCTTTCTCCCCCCCACCCCCCCCCCCGACCCCCCCACCCGTTCCCCATCTTCCCCTCTTCCCACGCCACTAATTGATTGTCATATTGCGTCACTAATTGACCGAGCGGTTCCAGACGCTACAGTCTGCAACCGCGAGACCGCTACGGTCGCAGGTTCGAATCCTGCCTCGGGCATGGATGTGTGTGGTGTCCTTAGGTTAGTTACGCTTAAGTAGTTCGAAGTTCTAGGGGACTGATGACCTCAAATGTTAAGTCCCATACTGCTCAGAGCCATTTGAACCATTTTTGAACCACTAATTGATTGTCATATTGTGAACAACTGGACAACAGTATAATCTGAATAGTTCTCGCCTAATTTGGGTATTAAATGAAATAATCTCCTAATACGTATAATGATGAGTGTAATGTTATAAATTTTTCTTCATGTTTATGTGATTTAAGAAGCTCCAGATGAAAGGATTTATTTCTGTACCCGTAGCACAGTTATTCAAGTAATGACTGCGATCACTCCACATTGTTGGTGGCATACTCACACAGACCGTTTCATTTGCATCCACAGTGGTACGTCTAATAAATTTACCTCAGAGAGAATATGTAGTAAATACACTTGCGTTCACTTTTAAGTTTCACTTTGTTAATCCATTTAGCAATAGATTTCAGGTTCTCCATAGCAGACGTCTTCCGATTACTGAAACTTCAGTCGTAATATTGTATTCAAGAGACGCTATGGACCAAATATACGTTTCATCTCTATATTGTAGTTTTACGGTTTGAACGATGTGTGCGTTTACTCCGTACCCACATAATAGCATATCTCACAGATACACACAACAGAATAGTACCTCTACCCAACTACCCCTCAAAGTCCTGCACTGGCGGAATGAGGTTGTTAATGTCCAGACCTAGATAGACGGGCAAAATCCATGTGAGAAACATTCAGAATATGGTACATGAGGCAAAAATATCGTTGGAAAATTGTGTATGAGCATAAGAAACGGGGCACAAACAATAGGCTTCTTGGACTTAATTCCGAAAGATAAAACTGATCAAGATGATAAAGAAGGAATGCAGCATTATAACTGACCTTGAAACGAATCCTTACCAGTTTTTCCCAAAGATAGTTTCGTTTAACAGTCCCAAGACGCTCATCAAACTGCGACGGTAACCAGTTCCGCACGTACGACTGGACGTCGTCGTCAGAGGAGAATCGTTTGCCCCTCAGAGCCTTTTTAAGCGGGCCAAAAATGGTGTAATCACAGGGAGAGAGGTCCGGACTGTATGGAGGGTGACCGAGAAACTCTCATTTGAATTTCTGCAGGAGTGCCGCGACCGTGTTGGCCGCATGAGGCTTTGCATTGTCGTGGAGCACAATGACTCCACGGGTGAGATTGCCGGGTCGTTTTGATTTGATCGCTTAGCGAAGTTTGGTCAAGGTTTGCGAGTAACGCTGGGCGTTCACTGTTGTCCCGTGACATCAGCATAGGGACAAACGATTCACCTCGGGCGACTACGTCCAGCTGTACGTGCGGAACTGGGTGACACGGCAGCACCGGAAATTTTATGAGACACCCATACACCACTTTGTGTCACAGTGGCACAGTGTCTCAACAGCCAGGGTCAATACTTCTAAGATACAGTTACTCGTTTCTGTAATTATACCTCCTATTCGTTTCTTTTTGAACGCCCCTTATATCACCTAGAAATGGATATTGATGAGGATAGAATAATAAAACGATTATTTCAATGGACATTGCTCATACTTCAGAAGTTTCTGAGTCATTAAAAATCTTTCCTAGGTTTTAGACGGCTGTACGGGCAATGTACCAAACCTTAAAATCATTTTTGTGACCTTGTCTGGCGGAGCGTGCGTACCTGGTCACGACAGAGTGTGTTTTGGCATCCTGAGATATTTTTAAAAGAGGTGAAATTTATCTTTGATATTCTTTTATTATTTTGTAGATTATTGTCGGGAGCGCCAGCGCGAGGTGGTAACATCAGAAATGTAGCTCAGAATATATAGGACTTACGTTTATGTAGGAGTAAGGAAGCAGGCGCCTCCAGACTAACTCGATAGTGGCATAAGAGGGGGTTAGTGGCCTCGGGCGATATTCCAACAACCAATAAGCGCCTAGAGCTTCAGATGTCATAAGCTAGATCAATTATGGAACTGGAGAACATCCTAAGAGTGGCCAGGCACGTTTTCTGGGGGATCTGGCAAATATTTGTAATTTACATTTTGCAATATACAGAGGGGAAGTCGAAACAAACATCTTCACCACATACGGCCTCCATGTGACACTCAGTGTCAAAGGGAAAGTGTTTTTTTTTTCATGAAACTGATGTGTCGTCCGAACAAGACACAGCTAGGGCAAAAGCGCTACAGGCGTAAAGATTCGAGGTGGTGCCAGTGCCATAGAGACTCGCCACTTGCGAGAGTTCCACCAGCCCAAAAAAAATGTTCAAATGTGTGTGAAACCTTATGGGACTTAAATGGTAACGTCATGAATCCCTAAGCTGACACACTACTTAACCTAAATTATCCTAAGGACAAACACATACACCCATGCCCGAGGGAGGACTAGAACCTCCGTTGGGACCAGCCGCACAGTCCACCAGCCCCCCGGGTGGCGCTGAGCATGAAAATATCGATTTCGCCTCGGTCGATTGCCGACCGAATACACCCCGCCAACGACCGGACGACAACGGACAGAAGTCTACACAGAAGAGCAGCTCTCGCCCACTTTTAGATCATCGTCCAGGGCTGAGCTAGACAGGGAACGTCGTTTAGTAAACTCTTCGAAGAGAACAGACTTGTTATGTACTGTGATGTTTACCTACCATTATTTGCATTTAGCCATTGAGGGCCTTTTTTGTGTCGTATTACGTTGCAAATTTCATTGTTCAACAAGTCACGAGGATAAGTAAACCGTTTTAACTCATTTGTGTATCTTTGCTACTAATTTGTTGGAGTGTTGTAGAACCTTTGTTCTCCGATCCTGTTACCTCATCCTGATGCATAGCTGTCTAATAGTGGAAGGGAGGAGTTGTCTTAGCGGTGTGGTGCACCAGAATCCGTTTCACGAACTCATAAACTCGACCTAACGTAATAACAGTGGCAACTTGGTCTCCACATCGGTATCGACGAGGCCTTTACAAAACTGGCGACGAGGGTTTACAAAAGAAACAATCAAAAAATTTTATTTTATTGAAGTTTATGTGACGCACATTCCCAGACACTTTTGGCTGAGCCCGTTTCGGGGACTGCACAAGAATTCATTCCTAGAGGGTCTATTTCTTCCCTCGCCCAGACACTGGCGTACAGAGAACTGTGCTTGTGTATATGGGTGTCCCTGAATCTTGCCGCAGATCATACTCATGTGGTCGTTGAAACGTAGCCTGAGCTTGAGCTTACAAAAGTGGAACAGAATAATAACAGAGAAGTTCCCAGCTACGTGTCAGTAACATAGCTCCGTCCACGCCCAGCCAGTTTTGGCCGAGGCCACACGTATTTATGTTATCACAAACAGTTCCCAAAGAGCTCTATTTCCATTCCCACTCTCAGTCCGCTTGTTGCACTATAGCGTCATCTTATATGCAACAGCCTTGATTTTTGCTGTGCATAAACTCACAGGACTGCTGTCTCCCCTGAACAGTTGGATCGAATGAAGTGTGTTATTATATTTCAGAGTCTCGGTTTAAGTTGCTACTGAAGCTCACGTTAAGCTACAAGCAATAGAAAACTGGCGGCACTGGCAAGCTGCCGGCCGAGAGAACTGGGTTCATCATGCCTGCAGACAGCTGTTTCAGGTAGAACCCCAACGGGGGATTGAACAAAATTTGATAATTGTAATTTCTGCCTCTCTTTCCGCTCTCATATAGCCGGCCTGCTGTACCGAAAACTCAGGTTTCGACTCGGGGGTCAACAACATTTTCGAACAGCATATCCCTAGCATTTAACACGTGCATAAACACACAGACCACAGCCATTGACTGGAACAAAAAAAATTGTTTTCTCATACTCGTGTATCTCTCAGCTCGCCTACTCTTCATGTAGTCACTGAAGCTATTAAAAGTAGAAGGCTGGTATCAGTGACAAATCTGAAGCTTCAGGTGATGGGTTCACCCTGTCAGAATAAAGCCATTTCTGTTAGAATCCCCTTGAACCTACACTATGTGATGAAAGTATCCGGACACCCCCCAAAATATACGTTTTTCATATTAGGTGCATTGTGCTGCCACCTACTGCCAGGTACTCCATATTAGACATCGTGAGAGAGCAGAATGGGGCGCTCCGCGGAACTCACGGACTTCGAACGTGGCCAGGTGGTTTGGTGTCACTTGTGTCATAGGTCTGTACGGGAGATGTCCACACCCCTAAGTGGAAATGTGAAGGGACACGCACAGCACAAAATCCTACAGGCCGACCCCGTCTGTTGACTGGCAGAGACCGCCGACAGTTGAAGACGGTTGTAATGTGTAATAGGCAGACATCTATCCAGAGCATCACACAGGAATTCCAAACTGCATCAGGATTCACTGCAAGTACTATGACAGTTACGCGAGAGGTGAGAAAACTTGGATTTAATGGTCGAGCGGCTGCTCATAAGCCACACATCACGCCGGTAATTGCAAAACAACGCCTCGCTTGGTGTAAGGAGTGTAAACATTGGACAATGGAAAAGGGGAAAAACGTAGAGGAACGAATCACGGTACACAGTGTGACGATCCGAAGGCAGGGTGTGGGTATGGCGAATGCCCAGTGAACGTCATCTGCCAGAATGTGTAGTACCAACAGTAAAAGTCGGAGGCAGTTGTGTAATGGTGTGGTCGTGTTTTTCATGGAGGGGACTTGCGCTCCTTGTCGTTTTGGGTGGCACTATCACAGCACAAGCCTACATTGCTGCTTTAAGCACGTTCTTGATTCCCACTGTTGAAGAGCGATTCGGGGATGGCGATTGCATCTTTCAACACAATCGAGCACCTGTTCATAATGCACGGCCTGTGGCGGAGTGGTTACACGACAATAACATCCCTGTAAAGAACTGGCCTGCACAGGGTCCTGACCTGAAGCCTTTAGAACACCTTTGGGATGTTTTGGAACGCCGACTTTGTGCCAGGCCTCACCGACTAACATTGATACCTCTCCTCAGTGCAGCACCCAGTAAAGAATGTGCTGCCATCCCCCAAGAAACCTTCCAGCACCTGATTGAACATATGCCTGCGAGTATGGAAGCTGTCATCAAGGTTAAGGGTGGACCAACACCATACTGAATTCCAGAATTAGCGACGGAGGGAGCCTCGAACTTGTAAGTAATTTTCAGCCAGGTGTCCGGATACTTTTGATCATATACTGTATAAGTGAAACACTGCAAACTGTATTCCCACGTTTGAACGTCTTCAGTCCTGCGACAGTTCATGTGGGCACTGTGTAAAGAATTTTATGAGGATTTAATGAACCCTATTAAGATTAACCACTGTTTAAAGGCATTTTTCTCCACGCAGTGGATGCCCGTGTAACGTATATTGGGGTCGGTGGTAAGACGAGTCTCACAGTAAACGCAGATTTGAATCTCATAACCTACACGATGGGTTACAGTAAATAAAACTTCCACTTTAAAGATGTGGCAGGATTAACAAACACGGTGGGTTTTAGCCAGTAATGGCTGCAATAACTTTCCCTAGCGCATCTGGAGACAATTTGCGTACCTCACATCTTTTAAAGATGTTCTATTGCGGTTTTCCCACTTGGTTTCTTTTCTGTCGGCAGCGAGCACTAACGCTTGTGCCATAAAGAGTGAATAATAATGCAACAAGTGGGTAGGTTTAAATGCTAAACTTTGTTTTAGTTCATTAATCGCAAAAAAGAACTAATGTCCGGTCCATCGTTAACATTCATAACAAGATTCCCAGTCATTAATCACTACTTCCCGAGCACCGTAAAAATGCTTCACATGATCTTAGATTGAACTTCAAATCTGAAAAATATGTCTTCCGGGGCAAATTTAACAATTAGTTATGTCTTTACGTGCAGTTCCACCTCACATACTACATCGTATGTTGCTACATCGAAAACTGATAGTAGACTGTCTTGGATTAACAGAACATCGCACAAGTACGTCATCCGAGGCATACACGGATTCACCCATTACCTCCTCCGAAACCGATCGTAAACTAGCCGTGAGCGTCTTCTCTCTCAGGGTGGACTTGTGATTGGTCCATCCTTACCATCAATAAGCACTAACTAAAATTTGTAAGTGGCATTTCCTGATGAATTGTGTGGTACTGAAATTTTTATTGACAAGTTCTTGGCATAAGTAATATCATCAGCATGGTTGGAGCTGTATACTGTTACTGAAACAGTAAATATCAATAATGAAAGATTCACTTCTTTACGCCCAGAGTTGTAGGTGAATACCCGCTGTCCCTCTTTTCTCCTTTACGATCTGGTTCTTGCTCACCCAACCTTTCACACGCTTTGTGGCCATCTGGAGCATCGTTCGATGTGTCCGTCTTTTGATCCTAACTACTCGCTGGCCTTCCGTAGCAAAATCTACACATACCGTCCATTACAACATAACAACAAAATGTAATAAACGTGTGCAGTAATGTGGCATTAACGCCACAACTGAAGGATACCCATCTGTTGGTAGAATACTGCCGGTTTTACAGATCCAAGCTTGAAGTCACCAAGTTCCTAGCCAGTGTTGGGGGTTTGATTCATAAAATTCCTACTCCAAATTCCACTCCCATTTGGTCCACGTGCTCTACGAAGACTTCTGTACTGCTCTTTGGGAGGTATTGCAATATCAGAGTGTATCCAGTCAGAAAGTTTACACATGAATAAGCACATATCATCTACATCTGTATTCATCTATACTCCGCAAGCCACCTTACAGTGCGTGGTGGAGGGTACTTCTCAGTGGCGGCTGTTGTGCAAGATCACAAGAGCAGGTGTCTTGCATAAGGCGGAACTTCTCATCCCATTTTCTTAGCAAGCACGGAGACAACAAGAAGAACTGCACCACAAGATGATCATGTGAACACCCTAACTTTCGACATCTTGCGAATTTATTTGTTACTTATCTTTGAATGTGCTATGTTGCTGCGCTAGACTCAGTGAAACTTGGCATCAAGTTCACGACTACACCTTCACTTGTGCACATTTAAAGGAGCTCCTGCGCATGCACAATAGGCGTGATGTTTTTGCCTTATCGGCCAAATACATACGGATTTGATAAAAACAATGTGCACAGTTCACAGCGTGCACAGGTAGCCCTTACCACTCAACTACAAGTTTTCGACAATGCCACCAGGTGGCAGGTGGTAGCATACTGCAGTAGACTTTTATTTACTCGTACATTCGCTTGGCATAAATCCCGCTAGGCGGTAGCACACTCAACATATATACAAAGTCATTGACTATATAGTAAAATTAGATTGGACATCAGTATATACTATAGTTATACTAATAGAAAAACTTATTTTGTTGGATTATGAATGAAATATGGTATATTAAGTTTTGGATTTTATCATACAATAATCCATTTGAGGCATTGAGTACATAAAGCACATCATCGTTGATTATGAGACTAGCAGCTATTAATGCTTCTGACATCTGTTGATCTTATGGTGGGTCAGGTTTACTTGTACTGTAGGCCCATATTGTACAAATATCTCAACATTCACGAAAAGCTGTTTCTCTGGTTCCTCCGATATTCACTTAAATAGGGGGGTCGAAGACTGTATGCTCTTGGCACTTTGGCTCTAACCGCCTCATTTGTATTCTAGTCAAGTGACCTTGTTGGCAAAAAGTGCTATTTGAATTTAATAATTTCCGAAAATTGCAGTTTGTGATTGGACTGGGTTATTTACTGTGTGGGAATCTGCTTTCCTGTGCAGTGCCAACATGAACTGTGTTGAACCTTTATTAAACGCCACGAGAAAAGAAAATTGCCAGGAAAAGTTAGCCGCGAACGAAGTAGGTCCTTCAAGACCAGATCTGGTGTCTGAGAAAGTGTAGTAATCAAATAAGAGTTACTACAAGCGATCATTTGATAGAGAAGTGTATAATAAGCGTAAGTTGTTGTGTGGGTGCAATGTAAGAATGTCTGATTTTCAGACTGGAAGTTAATTCGTTAACAAATACATGAATTAGGGATCTTGTACATTTTTACGAAAAAATGAAAAGGCACAAAAACTCCCACTTACACAAAAATTGGAAACGGAGCTTACCGAAAGCCTAAACATTATTTATTTCATGCCATAAACTGTACTTAATTATCTACGAAACAACAAAATATCACAAAACAATTATTCCTCTTTCCAGACAAGTGCATATTATTATTATTATTATTATTATTACTGACAGTGTCTGAAGTTGTTAAATATGTTGATCAGCGTAACTGTGTTACAGCAGATACTATTAATTTCACACTCTCATATTTATATTGATTTAAAAATTTGTGAATACCCAGAAGCCGCCACTGGTACTTCTAACAGCATTATCGTTCTTTGCACAGTTTCACTCGTGAATGTCGCTTATGATAAATGACTGTCGGCAATCATCTGCATGGGTATAAGCTCTTGAATTTTCTAATCGTAGTACTGCTGCGAGACGTATGTGAGGAGAAGCAGTAGATTCCTCGATTCTTCCTGAAACGTAATCTCTATAGTAAAACTCTACGTAGTGCACAGCACCACCTTCACAGCTTCTGCCACGAGAGCCTATTGGTTTGTTGAGCATCTCCGTAAGGTACTGCGCCGACTAAACGATGCCGTGACGAAACGTGTCGCTCTTCTTTCGATCTTGTCTATATCTTCTATAAATCTAACCTGGTAAGTGTTCCACATTGATGAGCAATACTTAAGAATCGGTCGAACAAGTGTTTCGTAAGCTATTTCCTTCGTGGATGAGTTACAGTTCCTGAAGATGTTTCCTATGAATTTCAGCTTGGCATCTGCTTTTCTCTCTATTAGTTTTATGCTATCATTTCACTACAGCTCGCTGCAGATGGCTACTCCTGGGAATTTTAGGTAGTTACTGTTTCCAGCGATATGTCGCCAGCATTGTAATCGAACGGTAGTTGATATCCTCTTGTATTCATGCACAGTGCGTTACATTTGCTTATGTTCAGGGTCAACTAACAATCCCTGTACCAGCCAAGAATCCTCAGAAGATCATCCTGCAACTTGCAACAGCCGTCTGGCATTGCTACTTCTTGTAGACAAGCGGATAATCTGCAGACCATCTCATGGAGCTTCTAATATTATCCACTAGAACATTTGTGCATATTGTTAACAGTAGTGGTCGTATCAGGCTTCGTTGTGGTACTTCTGAAATTAACTTTACATCTGTCGATTTTGTTCCGTTCAGAGTGACATATTCGGAGTGACATGCTAGAATTCAACAGACGAAAGTGGTCTGATACTTGGTAAGCTTCTGTTTTATATACAGAATGAAAGTGCGGAACTACTGCATGAGATACTTCTTGAAGTCAAGGGACACCGCATCAATATGGGTGCCGATTTTCGTAGCACTTTGTAGCTCATGGAGGAACAGAGTGTGTTGAGTTTCACAACATCCCTGTTCACACAATCTGTGTTGATACTTAAGGACATTTTCGTCCTCCATCAAGCTTAATCTGTAATATTTCAAGAGATTGACATAAGTGATGTATACCTATAATTACGTGAATTTGTCTTATGATGTATGCTGTTCACATTTGCTAGCTGTAAACTTCCATTCCAGCCCAGACGGCTTGTATGAAATGAGCTGGCACTAGTTTACGTAAGAGGTAAAAATGAAAAAGGCACAGGGATTCTATAATTGACTAGCTGTACTTGACCACGCTTTGCTGTGCTTCAGTCTGCTTAAATGGGAACGAAGTAAAAGAGCAATCACACGTTCCTAATGTCTATGGGAACGGGAAATACGTCCCCATCTCCTTTCCTCCTTGTCTCTGTCCATCTCCCCCTCGCCATTTCTTTGTCCATCTCCTCCTCCTTCCCCGTATCTCTATCCATTACCTCCACCCCTTCTTTCTTTCCATCTTCTCCTCCCCCTCTCTCTCCATCTTCTCCGGCTCCTCTCTGCCCCTCTTTCTCAGTTCGTCAACTCCCCCCTGCTTTCCTTGTGCATCTTCTCCTCAAACCTTTCTCGCCATCTCCTCGTGGTCCCTCTCTCTGTCCATTTCCTCCTTCGCGTTTTATATGTCCATTTGCTTCAACCCATCTGTCCATCTCTTCTTCTCCCCTCTCTCTGATCTTGAGCCTTGTTAATTGCCCTCCGCCACACACCGTTGGGTTGCTTGCGGAGTATAAATGTAGATGTAGATGTAATTGTCACTGAAATTCATATTCTGTAGTACAGTATTCTAATCATATGGCAATAAGCCCGAAATATAATTTCCTGTTTGTTAATAATGTTGCACTCTTGTATATTTTATGTGTTTTATTATGTATTAAATTTTATGTATTAAAAAGCATATGTGCGTCTAACCGTTTATTACACTGGCGTGCAAGAATTTGAAGTTAAAAGATAACAATGTTTTCTCTTTGTGTATTACATGTATATATATGTTTACACGTTATGTGTTCTTAAATATACATACATTAAAGAATTAGGGTACCTAAAAACATGCCTATATTATAATTCAACGATGTGTAAAAATTCCAAAACAATCAGTCAAGGTCTTTCGGAGAGCAGCAATTTTTAACAAACCAACATTAACATTTTTTAACGTTTCACCTTTTATTACATATATATTACATATATACCAGATGGCGCTCCAGTAGGTATATAAAAACACTAGAGAATAAAAATGCAACATTGTGTCAGTATTTCAAAGCAATCCATGAGGAACTGTTTTTGATTTGACATTTTGAGGAAACGAACGCCTATCTCCGACAGTTTTTACCTATTGCTTTAAAGTTCTGATACAACGTTCCACTAGGATATCCAAGTGTTTTTATCACCCTATTTTTAAATATATGAAATATATAAATTTATATAAATTTAATAATAGGGAAACATTTTGTAAAAAGAAATGACAAAAAGTTACATATATGTATATTATACATCATAAAGAATTGGGTACCTAAAGACATACCCGTATTAGAATTCAATGTTATGTTAAAATTCCAAAGCAAACGTTTAAGAAATTTCCGAGACTAAAGGTTTTTAACAAACCAATATTTACATTTTTATGGCGTTTCCACTTTTATTATATATACATTACATACATAGCGGATGGCGTTCCAGTAGGTAAAAAAAACATATTCTAGGACAATGTCATGTCATAATTTCAAAGAAATCTGTGAATGAGACTTTGAGGAAACGAGCATCCGCGTTAGTACTTCCATCGAAACTGTATATATTCCTAACCGCAAATATCCGAGGTTTATGACCGAATGCTTCGAAATGTTGTCACAATGTTGCATAGGAATACGTGTGTGTTTTTATAAACTTATTCTTTAATATACACTCCTGGAAATGGAAAAAAGAACACATTGACACCGGTGTGTCAGACCCACCATACTTGCTCCGGACACTGCGAGAGGGCTGTACAAGCAATGATCACACGCACGGCACAGCGGACACACCAGGAACCGCGGTGTTGGCCGTCGAATGGCGCTAGCTGCGCAGCATTTGTGCACCGCCGCCGTCAGTGTCAGCCAGTTTGCCGTGGCATACGGAGCTCCATCGCAGTCTTTAACACTGGTAGCATGCCGCGACAGCGTGGACGTGAACCGTATGTGCAGTTGACGGACTTTGAGCGAGGGCGTATAGTGGGCATGCGGGAGGCCGGGTGGACGTACCGCCGAATTGCTCAACACGTGGGGCGTGAGGTCTCAACAGTACATCGATGTTGTCGCTAGTGGTCGGCGGAAGGTGCACGTGCCCGTCGACCTGGGACCGGACGGCAGCGACGCACGGATGCACGCCAAGACCGTAGGATCCTACGCAGTGCCGTAGGGGACCGCACCGCCACTTCCCAGCAAATTAGGGACACTGTTGCTCCTGGGGTATCGGCGAGGACCATTCGCAACCGTCTCCATGAAGCTGGGCTACGGTCCCGCACACCGTTAGGCCGTCTTCCGCTCACGCCCCAACATCGTGCAGCCCGCCTCCAGTGATGTCGCGACAGGCGTGAATGGAGGGACTAATGGAGACGTGTCGTCTTCAGCGATGAGAGTCGCTTCTGCCTTGGTGCCAATGATGGTCGTATGCGTGTTTGGCGCCGTGCAGGTGAGCGCCACAATCAGGACTGCATACGACCGAGGCACACGGGGCCAACACCCGGCATCATGGTGTGGGGAGCGATCTCCTACACTGGCCGTACACCACTGGTGATCGTCGAGGGGACACTGAATAGTGCACGGTACATCCAAACCGTCATCGAACCCATCGTTCTACCATTCCTAGACCGGCAAGGGAACTTGCTGTTCCAACAGGACAATGCACGTCCGCATGTATCCCGTGCCACCCAACGTGCTCTAGAAGGTGTAAGTCAACTACCCTGGCCAGCAAGATCTCCGGATTTGTCCCCCATTGAGCATGTTTGGGACTGGATGAAGCGTCGTCTCACGCGGTCTGCACGTCCAGCACGAACGCTGGTCCAACTGAGGCGCCAGGTGGAAATGGCATGGCAAGCCGTTCCACAGGACTACATCCAGCATCTCTACGATCGTCTCCATGGGAGAATAGCAGCCTGCATTGCTGCGAAAGGTGGATATACACTGTACTAGTGCCGACATTGTGCATGCTCTGTTGCCTGTGTCTATGTGCCTGTGGTTCTGTCAGTGTGATCATGTGGTGTATCTGACCCCAGGAATGTGTCAATAAAGTTTCCCCTTCCTGGGACAATGAATTCACGGTGTTCTTATTTCAATTTCCAGGAGTGTATATAATATATAATTTTTTATAAATTTAATAAAAACTCAAAAAGTTATATATGTTATGTACGATTAGACCCTGTTGGATCACGTAAAGCTTTTTGATTCTTTTTCCCTTTTCCCCGCATTGTTCTCATTGTTTCTGCATGGGCCCTCTTCCTTTCCTCCGTTCATTTGATTCTTACTTTCTTCGGAGCTCCGTTCTCTGACTTAACTTCCCATCTTCAACTTTCTGCTTAAATACCCTCCTTTCAAAAATATTTGAATAATTTATCTGAGCTTTTGGTAGGTCATTTTTGAACTCTTGTATCCAGAGTGTAGTTCTAAGTACTATGTATTCAAGAATTTTGTGCGTAAGTCTTGTTTTGGGAAGCCTACAGACGTGCCCATAAAATTTTAATCACATTTTTCTAATGTCTGCTGCAAGGTTGAGCAATTTCTCAGTTGTTTGATGGGATTGTTTTCTTTGGCCTTAGTATCTTTCTGATGATTGTACGTTCTTCCTTTAATACGTTTTCTAGGTCACCTTTTATGTGGACTGTCAGGGTTTCACTGGCATACAGGGCTTCAGGTTTTAAAATTGGAGAAGGATTTTTTATTATACACCTTGTAAGTTCTTCTTTAGTTTTTAGAGGCGAATGTTTTCTGCTATTTTCTCTCGTCCGGTAGGTTCATTGACTAGACCTAAGTATTTAAAATATGGGATATGACTGATATAACCGTATTTTGTAGTCATGTTTTGGATGTCAGTTTTTGTGGCAGTAAACTCAGACCTTAGGAAAGATATTAGCAGACTAAGTTTCTCTGCACATTATTTAATGGTGTCAACCTGTTGGATTGTTGTTATCACATCATCCTCTAGTAAGGCTAAGTCGTCAGCAAAGGCTCAACATGAAATTCTTATGTCATCCTTGACTCGCCCCATCTGTATAGGTTTCCAGCAGTTTTTATTTATCAATTCCTGTTCCCATTCGAGGATGACCTTGTGAAGCACAAGGCTGAATAAGAAAGGAGACAGACCATCCCCTTGTCGGACGCCAATTTTGATTAGGAAGGGCTCGGATATTTCACCCATGAATTTCACCAGGGAGGTAGTATCGGTCAATAGTATAGGTCAATGATTCTTTGATTAGATTAAAGGTTTAGGATCTATCGCTTGTTCTACAAGGATATCAAAAAGTGCTTGTTAGTCAACTAAGTCGTATGCCTTTTTAAAGTCAACACACCAGCAAATTGTTGGGCTGCTTCTGACTGCTTTGTATCTAAGCTCGTTCTTTAGACTGAAAATTTTTTCTGTGCAGGATCTACAGCGCGAAAGCCACTTTGGTATTCACCAATTTTGTTTTTTTGTTTCCCAGCTGCTCTTGTGCTCCTTGAAGAAGACAGGCTGATGGAACGTGGTCCATTGATAGTGACCGGGCCAAATATCTCGCGAAATAAGCATCAAACGAAAAAACTACAAAGTACGAAACTCGTCTAGCTTGAAGGGGGAAACCAGATGGCGCTATGGCTGGCCCGCTAGATGGCGCTGCCATAGGTCAAACAGATATCAACTGCGTTTTTTTAAAAATAGAAACCCCCATTTTTATTGCATATTCGTGTAGTACGTAAAGAAATATGAATGTTTTAGTTGTACCAATTTTTCGCTTTGTGATAGCTGGCGCTGTAATAGTCAAAAACGTATAAGTACGTGGTATCACGTAACATTCCGTCAGTGCGGACGGTATTTGCTTCATGGTACATTACCCGTGTTAACATGGACCGTTTTGCAATTGCGCAAAAGGTCGCTATCGTGTTGATGTATTGTGATCAAAATGCCCAACAGGCGTGTGCTATGTATGCTGCTCGGTATCCTGGACGACATCATCCAAGTGTCCGGACCGTTGGCCGCATAGTTACGTTATTTAAGGAAACAGGAAGTGTTCAGCCACATGTGAAACGTCAACCACGACCTGCAACAAATGATGATGCCCAAGTAGGTGTTTTAGCTGCTGTCGTGGCTAATCCGCACATCAGTTACAGACAAATTGCCCGAGAATCGTGAATCTCAAAAACGTCGGTGTTGAGAATGCTACATCAACATCGATTGCACCCGTACATATTTCTATGCACCAGGAATTGCATGGCGAAGAATTTGAACGTCGTGTACAGTTCTGACACTGAGCACAAGAGAAATTACGGGACGATGACAGATTCTTTTTGCACGCATTCTATTTAGTGGCGAAGCGTCATTCACCAGCAGCGGTAACGTAAACCGGCATAATATGCACTATTGGGCAACGGAAAATCCACGATGGCTGCGACAAGTGGAACATCAGCGACCTTGGCGGGTTAATATAAGGTGCGGCATTATGGGAGGAAGGATAATTGGCCCACGTTTTATCGATGGCAATCTAAATGGTGCAATGCATGCTGATTTCCTACGTAATGATCTACAGATGTTACTACAAGATGTTTCACTGCATGACAGAATGGCGATGTACTTCCAACATGATGGATGTCCGGCACATAGCTCGCGTGCGGTTGAAGCGGTATTGAATAGCATATTTCATGACAGGTGGATTGGTTATCGAAGCACCATACCATGGCCCGCACGTTCACCGGTTCTGACGTCCCCGGATTTCTTTTTGTGGTGAAAGTTGAAGGATATTTGCTATCGTGATCCACCGACAATGCGTGACAACATGCGTCAGCGCATTGTCAATGCATGTGCGAACTTTACGGAAGACGAACTACTCGCTGTTGAGATGAATGTCGTTACACGTGTTGCCAAATGCATTGAGGTTGGCGGACATCATTTTGAGCATTTACTGCATTAATGAGTTATTTACAATTAATCACGCTGTAACAGCATGCGTTCTCAGAAATGAGAAGTTCACAAAGGTACATGTATCACATTGGAACAACCGAAATAAAATGTTGAAACGTACCTACGTTCTGTATTTTAATTTAAAAAACCTACCTGTTATCAACTGTTGGTCTAAAATTGTGAGCCATATGTTTGTGACTATTACAGCGCCATCCATCACAAAGCGAAAAAAGTGGTCCAACTAAAACATTAATATTTCTTTACGTACTACACGGATGTGTAATAAAAAATGTGGGTTCCTATTTTAAAAGACGCATTTGATATCCGTTTGATCTATGGCAGCGCCATCTAGTGGGCCAACCATAGCGCTATCTGGGTTCCCCCTTCATGCTAGATAAGTTTCGTTCTTTGTAGTTTTTTCGTTTGTTGCTTATTACGTGAGATATTTGGCCCGGTCACGATCATTGGACCACCCTGTATATAAGTATTCAGAAGTACCTCTATATTAGAATGACGAATGACGCACTGTGTCAAAATTTCAAAGCAGTCGGTCAAGAACTTTCGGTATTATACTATTCTGAGCAAATGAATATTCACATTTTTTATCTATGTAGGCTACACTACTGTTAGGACAAAGTGAAACACCAAGACTGGGAGATGTGATCACAATGAAATGTATCTCAAAGATAAGCGGCATCGTACCACAGAAACGGTTAGCATTACAGACCTGTACATGCACTGGTGACTGTGGGAATTCATTAGGGCGTAGCGCAGACACGTGCTGCAATCTGAGCCGGTAGACGTCGTGCCATGGAATCGAAGAATATCTGAATATGTTGCTGGGGAATACTCTGCCACACGGTTCGTAGGCGCGTCCACAAAGCATCAACTGTGACTGCGGGAGGACCTGAACGAGTAAGTTGTCGACCCACAATATCCCAGACGTGTTCGGTGGCCGATATGTCAGGCGAAGGAGTAGGCCAAGGAAGCAGTGGTACCCGTCGTTCTTCGAACAAGGCTTGCACATTCCTCGGCACATGCGGTCGGAGGTGTTTCCCTGCTCCTGCTGATAGGCTATAGCATGTGGAATGGGGGGGGGGGCGCGCGGGGGGGGGGACGACGACAACGACGACTGTGTCTCCAGACGTAGGGTTCAAATGGCTCTGAGCACTATGGGACTTAACATCTGAGGTCATCAATCCCCTAGAACTTAGACTTAGAACTACTTAAACCTAACTAACCTAAGGACATCACACACATCCAGACGTAGGGGACGAGGTTGCGTGTTATAGGCAATGGCGCCCCAAACCATCATACTTGGCTCTTGTCCGCTATGCCGCTCAACATTATAGTCTATACTATTGCGTCCATCTCGGCAGCGTCGAATGCGTATGTTGCCATCACTATAGGACAAGCTGAAGCGGCACTCGTCCGAGAACACTACATTTTGCCACTCAGCACGCCAGTGTCGGCGTCGAGGTGCCCATTGCAGTCTGTGGCTTTGGTGGATTCTGGTCAGTGAAAACTGACGCAATGACTTGCGTGTCACCCGTCCAGCCCGCAGAGGAAGGCGTAGAACTGACGACGTAGACATGTCCACACGCGTTGCAGTGCTCCAATGTCGCGCCAACAGTATGGACGAAGCTGTTCTGTCCGTTACGGCGAAGCGGACAAAAGGTGATAATCTCGCGCGGCGGTCCAGTATGCTGTCAGCCCCGTGTACGGCACTCTTGTCTCCACTGGTTCCACATACGCCTCCCTTTTGAGACAGCTTGCCCTGCACAAGCCACAGTGACACGGAACGATAGATTCGCCTCCCGGAGACCAATCATTCTGCTACGTTCGAACCCACTCACATGTCGATATTTCATCCTGTGGTGTCGGCGTGGTATAGTGGCTCTTGTCTGCACGTTCCCACTTCGTATGAGCGTTCCGCATCACCTCAGCGTTGTGTAACTTTGACCTGGCTAGCCACACAAAAGAGCTCGCTGCTGAGCCCAAGAATACGACACATACCTGACATTTAAATCGTTTATAGTAGTTACACACGTCCTCCTATTGTGGCGTTGCATCTGACCGGTTTTTAATTTCTCAAAGGGATTTTAATTTATTTAAATTTGGTTATTAATGCTTTGATTGTTAATTGGTTGATGCCTACTCAGTAGGGGGTAGGCTCGAGGCCCTCGTGCTGAGATATTCTTTATGAAATGAACTATACTTATTTGAGCTTCCGTATTTAATCGTATTCTATAAGTCCATAAATAATCCAGATAGCACTTTCAAGATAATGTCAGGGGTAGGAAAAACTCAGACACCTACGTTATTATTATTAATAAACTTTCTTAACATGTCTCAAGCAAGGTTGTAATTGAAAGTATTTGCATGCTGCGTTAACAAATGCGGTAGTCAGTCCAGCTAAGATTAAATTACTGTTATGTACCTACTTGAGATACATTGCTTTCTGCCAGGACTGCCCTTTAGCTGAAATGAAATAAATTAATGCTGCGGCGCTCCTCTGCAACGTGATGCTGTGAAAGAACATCTGTGAATGAAGTGCTCGTATTGCAGCCGCTAGACACGGAAGCCCGTCGAGATTGTTTTTCTTCTCCGCAGCGCTAAAAGCTGAAATCTTAAAGGATTTGACACAGGGAGCACTGATCTTACAAACGATAACATGTTCTATCATTTAACAAGAATAATATATATTCTGAAACCGACTGAATGAAATACTATCACCTTAACACAGGCCTGAATACAGAGCTATTCACTCAATGGCGGTCACAAAGGAAAATAGAGAGAATACTATGTTTATTATCTTTATAACAAGAAGGTCAAAGGTTATACTCTAGGTAAGGAAGTCATATATATTCTTTGTTTGTACAATCCCATTTCTCACCACAAATAATTAAATAAATAATTTTCTAATAACATTATGGAAAAACACCACAGTTTTATTTTTTACAAACAGCAGTGTAGACTGTCTATTCAGACTATGACCGTGTAAGGCATCAACAACGTTCCTGCTTGAAGGGGTTCATTTGTATGGAAACCGAGATAGATGGAGGAAGGGATGAAGGTCACAACTAAAAATATCAGCTTAAAGGGTGATAAATCTGGTGTGTTCTGAGATTACAGGCACACAATATTCAGCCAAAGGGAATGTCCACTACCGTTATGTAATAGTAAAGGAGTGCGTGTATAGAGACATTAGCAAAGAAACCACGCAAACTGATACCAAGTTACTTGCTCTTTACGAATCTCAATAATTGTAAAATGTTTGAGGGAATTCTATAAAGCCAGAGAGAGAGAGTGCTCAACCACGAACTACGTATCCAGGTGACAATGTGGAGGGTCATGGTAAAGTCTTATCGCACGTTTGGCGCCGTCAGTTTGCAACTGAAGAGCGAGATCGTTGTCCCCGTCGTACGAACGGGTGCCATGTGTGTACACGAGCGACATTCCCAAGTTCTGTGTAGTTACGTTACTTAACGCAAGGCAGCAGGCACCTACAGCAAAATACGTCCGTGACGGAGACGAAGCTGAAGGTAGTTCGCAAACCCGGCGCTGACCATACACGCTTGAATACTGAGCTCGTGAAGATAAACAGTTAATCCTGTAATAACTCTCAATTAAGTTAATATTACACCGTAAGGAAGTTAATTATAGCTTAGCTCATCCTATCTATTGACGGCTGCACTTGGTTCGACGTATTTCTTGGAAAGAAGACCACACACACTCTGAGGGCCGGTGTCCGCGTACTTTAGACGTAGGTTTTCATACAAATTTAAGACATTTGAGTAAGTACTGAGTGAAGAATTTAAGTCATTTTCGTTACATACGTATTTATTAGTGCCGAATCTACTCGAGGCATTAAAGGTTTTAAGTTCTATCTTTCATATCTTTTCGAAATGCGTGAAATTCATATCGTGCATACGCCATCTTAGTTTTGAGTTTTAACGTTATTTTAAGCGCATTGCGATACTGTATTAAAAGTACACACACGACTTAATGCTCCACATAACTTTAGTGACTTCTTGATCTGTAGTTAGTAGATTATTGCTATTGTTGTCTAAATGACGTTTGTAAAAAGATTGTAAACGATCATGAGCCAGAAGCGTTTGAGCTGCCCTAGGAAAGTTAGTTATGGGGTTCTATGTAGCTTTTGTGATAGATGATTACATCGGGGGAATTTAGTGGCTGGGAATTGGGGAAGTAAGTCGGTCTCTTCCATGGTATTGCAAACTGTATTGAAGGGGTAGGAAGACAGCTGAGCAGGAAGGGAAGGTTGGAGCCGTGAAGCCCGAACCGGATAGTGCTAGGGAGGAACTGATGAGGTTAAAGGGGGGGAAAGCGTAAAGACAGGTGGAAAGTGGTACCCAGGAACAGGGGGCGCAGGAAGAGGACAGATACTGTTTGTCGTTGGCACGAACAACAGATTTACCCTGCAACCTCAGTTAAAGGAGAGGCTCAGGTAAAAGTAACGATAGTTTGTTTGTTTTGTTTTGTGTGTGAGGTCTTATGGTACTTAACTGCTAAGGTCATCACTCCCTAAGCTTTCACATTACTTAACCTAAATTATCCTAAGGACAAACACACACACCCATGCCCGAGGGAGGACTCGAACCTCCGCCGGGACCAGCCACACAGTCCAAGACTGCAGCGCCTAAGACCGCTCGGCTAATCCCGCGCAACTAACGGTAATTAATACTAAAAAAATTTTCTCCAGAAAATCAACAGTTTTTTTTAAAAAAAAGAACAGAAAGTAGGAGGAAAGTTCTGTTGTTAGGTAGTAGCCATGCAAGAGTGTGTGGGCCAAATCTTGCAGGAAAAATAAGGTTTGCCGTGCCAAGTCACAAGATTTTTCAAGCCTTGTGCATGTCTCAACCAAGTGATACAGTATCTAAGATTATTGTGAAAGGATTTTACAAAGCAGGCTTCTCTTATGACAGTGGATGGAGCAGGAAACAGTATTGATAGGGATCAGGGCCACAATATTAAATGTGATATGCAAATGTGATATACAAATGTTGGCTTGGTTCCATGATCAGCCACAACTGAACAGCCCTGTCAGGAGGGTTAATATGGAGTTAGATCAGCTGCTTCAGGCGGCTACTTTGTCAGGCATGGGTTTGGTACGTGTTAACGCTTATGGTAGGTGGGACTTCACAGGGCATCGCCTACATCTCAGTAGGAAAGAGAAGGGTAAATTGGCCGAAATGATAGAAAAATCTCTAAGGAGGAGCACTGAAACCCATGGGAGGGCCTCAAGTTTCTCATAAAAGTACAGTGGAAAGTAACGTTAGCATATCACAAGATTGTCATAAAAGCACAGTGAAAAATAATGCTAGTATACTGCACCAGAATGTCAGGAGATTAAAAAACAAAGTAAATGAGCTTCTTGTTTGTTTATATGATTTAGAAACATGTATGTTTGGATGCTTTATGGTGGAATAGATGTACTATGGCTGTAAGAACGTCATATACTCACAGATTTGGAAAAGGTAAATGTAGGAATAAAGCTTCAGCACATGTAAGTAGAGACGCTATGGAGAGAGGAGGAGTTACAATATATGTTAAAATTTATCATAATGTGAAAAAATTAGAACTTCAAGAAGTGTGTGGAGCAACATATAGAAGCATGTTCCTGCGAGCCTGAACTAAATAATGGTACTTTCATAATTGTAGGTGTGTACATGTCCCCATTGGGAAGTTTTCAGCTGTTTCTGAAAAACTTGGATTGTTTGTTGTGCTGGCTGTCTGACAGAGGGAAGCAAATAATAATTTTTGGGGATTTCATTGTAGATTTTCTGAATGAGCCTGACAAAAAGAATGACCTTGAAGCACTTACTTGGTTCCTTAAATTTGACATCAGTTATTGATATTCCTAGTTGTGTAATACAGGGAAGCGGCATATTGATAGATAATGTTTTTGTGGATCAAGATAAATTTAATCAAACTGAAACTTTTCCTGTTAAGAATGGTCTATCTGATAATGATGCACAGCTAGTTACACCATATAACATAGTTCCATACAGTATTGTAAAACAGTCCTCCGAAATAGTGCATTCAATTAACGATTCAACAGTTGCAAATTTTAGGGAAAGCCTGCAACAATGAGAGTGAGATAAGGCGTATGTACAGAGAACCTAAAGCTAATTTAAAATTTGACCTATTTCATGACACCTTTGTAACTATACTTGAAAACAGATTCCCTAAGAAAACAGTGAAACATAATTGTGAGAAACCATCTAAAACACTCTGGCGCGCTAAGCGATACAAATATCTTGTGAATGGAAAAGGGAAACGTGTCTTATAGCCAGAAGGAGTAATGATCCAGTAAGAGTCAAACATAAGTCTCAACTCAGTGCAGTAGCTTTTATAAAACTTTTTTATAAACTCTGTTGGAAATGGAAATGCCGTGTGGCTAGGGCCTCACGTCGAATAGACCGTTCGAATGGTGCAAGTCTTTCGATTTGACGCCACTTCGGCGACTTGCGTGTCGATGGGGATGAAATGATGATGATAAGGACAACACAACACCCAGTCCCTGAGAGGAGGAAATCTCCGACCCATCCGGGAATCGAACCCGGGCCGTCAGGCATGACAGTTAGTCGCGCTGACCACTCAGCTACCAGGGGCGCACATAAACTGTGCTAAGAAATGTTGTTAAAACGTCCAGAATTATGTCCATGATGTTGGAGATTAGCACCTCTCATAATAGAATTAAAACAATTTCGAATATTGTTAAAAGGGAACGAGGGCAAACGAGAGCACGAATCGACTGTATTTCTATCAAGCTCAATAAAAAGTTTATTAGCAAAAAGTCAGAAGTAGAAAATATTTTTAATAATCAATTTTTAAGTGTTGTAGAGAAAATAGGATCGAGTTGTTCATGAGAAAATGCAAGGTTGTATATAGAGGAGGCAATGCCTGTGCAATTTGATAAAACTGAAAGGCAGCCCACGTCTCTTGCTGAAATTAGGAAAATAATAAATTCACACAAAAGTAAAAGCTCGCATTGAATTGATGGCATTTCCGACAGAGTACTAGAAGCCCTTTTTCCAACAAGTAGTATTCTCAGTCACATAGCTCACTGAAACAGAGTATTTATCTGGATAGACTGAAATAAGCTAGAGTTGAACCATTGCATAGAAAGGGAGATGGGCCTGATGCTAACATCTAACGCCCAGTCTTACTTCTCGCAATTTTCTCCAAAATTCTTGAAAAAAGTAATGTATTCCGGAGTAGCTTCACATATTTGTAAAAATTAAATACTAAAAAAATGTTAGTTTCGTTTTCAGAAAGGCTTTGCAACAGAAAGTGCTATAAATGCTTATCAAATAATAAATGCTCTAACAGGTTTGTTTGCGTGGCAGCAAGCAAAGAAATGTTGGTTCTGTATATAAAAACTTCCTTTTCTTGCTACAATATATTTTATTTCTCCCAGACTCGTTTCGCCTCTTTTGCTTAAAGGCATCCTCAGTGGGATCTAGAATAATACAATTTGTTTTGAAACGTGTTATTTGTAGATTATAAAACAGTTCACGTGTCGTTTCTTATGTGAATAACTGATTACTTATATTTTTTCACGTTTTCGGTTGGCATCTGCGTTTCCTCTCATATGGTAACATCTGGAGGTGGCACTATAGATTCATTTACGAAACGTGCGTTTGATGTCCCTCCTCACACTCATTTTAATATGGGATTTCTGTGGATTTTCTCCCGGCTTTAGTACGAATAATTATGGAAACCTTTCGAAAATGTCACCCTCTAGTTAGCTGATGACCAAGAAGAAAAAAAAAAGAAGTGTCATTACTGTCTTATGTGAAGTAGCAGGCACCAAACACTATCTGCTGTGACACAGGGAACTGACCACATCTTTTGCCGACAGGCATTTCGCTTTCTGACTCAGTCAAACCTCCCTGAATTCCTGTGCCTGCACAAGGTAGAAGTAGGCCTTGAAGGGCTATTAACGGCTGCCTCCATTTTGAGTAAACTGGCAACTTCCTTCAAGACGACCGCAGACGAAATTCGTTTCAGAATTTAGATTCCTTCAGCACTTTAAAAATACTTCTAACAACCTCTCTTTTCTTTTGGGATTGTTAATGAGTTATATCACAACTGAAAATAAAACGATCAGAAAAAAGAATACATCAGTGGATTTTTCATTACCAATCTATAATCAGAGTAGTTGATTATTGATTATTAATAATCTCTTTCTTTGTTTGAGGCCTAGAGTGTGTGTACATGCAAGGTCATGATAAGTGGCACTGCTACGGTCCCCCTTAAGAATTCTGATTCTGAGACAGATATGGAAAACATGGTTCAATCATCCCTTCGTCCATCATGTTACTGTAAACATTCAAGATCGCAAACAGCAAGCGTTCTCTTCCTCCTCCTCCTTCTTCAGGTAAAGTAGTGATCAATAGACAACCACATTGGCTAATTCGAATTTCGATAAGCGTGGAAGCCATCATTAATCACGTCAAAAGGTTAAAAATGCCTGTATCTTATCTTTCGCGATGTTCCTCAAACCGCTAAAGATAATGGCTGATTTGGCAATTTTACTCCGAGAAAACTTATCACAATTACATAAGAATACAACACTACTTTCAGTGGAACATATGAAGGTACACTCATAACATTCTAAATACTAAACTATAATTTCAATTGAACTCTGTCTCGTGTACTTTCCGTCACATTCAGTGTCTTCCAAATACTTTTGTATGAGGAGTTTAAAAATGCATTAGAGTAAAACGTGAAGGCAGAATTTTGCTGCAGTCCTTTTAACTTGTTAAAGTTCAACACATCTCTCCTTATGTGACCATGCATAAAGCAAACGTGGGCTTATGTCTTTAACTTTATATACGCTTCAAGCTATCTGGACAACGCGCGAGACATGATTTTCACCATTCCTCTTCAAATGAACTATAGCAGACAATAATACGATCACACTTACAGGGCATTAGTGAATCGATTTATTTTGTATTTTGTTACATATCAGCAGATAAGATAAAAACTTTTCTTCAAAAGACCAATTATAACCTCTACTTTTGCGATGTAATACAGACATTTATTAATACGAGTACAAGCTCGTTCTTTCGACGTCCTTTCTTAACGACATCAATGTCTTATCTCTCCCAGTGTTCCTCAAACCGTTACAATAGTGGCGGCCAACGAGCTAAGTCCACGACGTTACTCTGACGAGATAGGACACGTGAAATTATAGTTTGTATTTTCGTTACTGGAAAGTGGCAGTAAACGTCTTCTCGTGGCGGTTAATGTTCCTATTTGCTATTGTTCTCCGGAAGCTGTCAGTTGATCATGGATCCTTTTCAGATAACGGAAATTGATTTGCATGCTCGTTTCATCCTTTCTTCCAGAGGTAAATCACTATTTTGTTTCTTTAGAGTACCTATTACTTTACAGACATATAGTTTTCCAGATGCCTCGGATAGATCGGCCTGCTACAGCCGTCGTGTTCATCCAGTAGGCCCAATCTGAATTGGCACGATCTTCAGTCAAGCAACTATGGAAGCTGCATGCCATAAATAATCAGACGCGGACCAGCACAGGTCCTGAAGGGTAGATCATGCTAGAGGCATCAATATTATACCTGCTGACACCCATAAAGATATGAAACCCTTGTGGAACATCAGCTCTTATAATCAAAACCAAATCAAGACCAAAGCTGCTGGACCACCTATAACATCGATAGACATTATTCCTGAAGTCAAGAACATAATCTCATGCAGTCTGTGTATTTTCATGACTTCAGAATAAATTTAACCTGAACATAGCAGCAACTGAAATAAAAATGATATTAATAACATAAATACTCAATACCAAGGGCGACAGGACACTTAGAAAACTGGACACTTAAATGATAGTTCATAAATTACAAATCCATCCATGTATGATTTGTAAATTATGAAATATCATTTTACATGGAAGAAGCCTGGAGATACTGTCAGGTTTCAGACAGATTATATAATGGTAAGACAGAGATTTAGGAACCAGGTTTTAAATTGTAAGACATTTCCAGGGGCAGATGTGGAATCTGACCACAATCTATTGGTTATGAACTGTAGATTAAAACTGAAGAAACTGCAAAAAAGTGGCAATTGAAGGAGATGGGACCTGGATAAACTCAAAGAACCAGAGATTGTACACAGTTTAGGGAGAGCATAAGGGAACAGTTGACAGCAATGGGGGAAAGAAATACAGTAGAAGAAGAATGGATAGCTTTGAGGGATGAAGTAGTGAAGGCAGCAGAGGATATAGTAGGTAAAAAGACGAGGGCTACTAGAAATCCTTGGGTAACAGAAGAAATATTGAACTTAATTGAAGAAAGGAGAAAATATAAAAATGCAGTAAATGAAGCAGGCAAAAAGGAATACAAACGTCTCAAAAATGAGATCGACAAGAGGTGCAAAATTGCTAAGCAGGGCTGGCTAGAGGACAAATGTAAGGAAGTAGAGACTGCCTACAGGAAAATTAAAGAGACCTTTGGAGAAAGGAGAACCACTTGCTTGAATATCAAGAGCTTTGATGCAAACCCAGCTCTAAGCAAAGAAGGGAAAGCAGAAAGGTAGAAGGAGTATATAGAGGATCTATACAAGGGCGATGTAATTGAGGACAATATTATGGAAATGGAAGAGGATGTAGATGAAGATGAAATGGGAGACATGATACTGCGTGAAGAGTTTGACAGGGCACTGAAAGACGTGAGTCGAAACAAGGCCCCGGGAGTAGACAACATTCCATTAGAACTACTGACAGCCTAGGGAGAGCCAGTCCTGACAAAACTCTACCATCTGGTGAGCAAAATGTATGAGACAGGCGAAATTCCCACAGATGTCAAGAAGAATATAATAGTCCCAATCCCAAAGAAAGCAGGTGTTGACAGATGTGAAAATTACCGAACTATCAGTTTAATAAGTCACAGCTGCAAAATACTAACGCGAATTCTTCACAGACGAATGGAAAAACTGGTAGAAGCCGACCTCGGGGAAGATCAGTTTGGATTCCATAGAAATATTGGAACACGTGTGGCAATACTGCCCTTACGACTTATCTTAGAGGCTAGATTAAGGAAAGGCAAATCTACGTTTCTAGCATTTGTAGACTTAGAGAAAGCTTTTGACCAAGTTGACTGGCATATACTCTTTCCTATTCTGAAGGTGGCAAGGGTAAAATACAGGGAGCGAAAGGCTATTTACAATTTGTACAGAAACCAGATGGCAGTTATAAGAGTCGAGGGACACGAAAGGGAAGCAGTGGTAGGGAAAGGAGTGAGACAGGGTTGTAGCCTCTCCCCGATGCTATTCAATCTGTATATTGAGCAAGCAATGAAGGAAACAAAGGAAAAATTCGGAGTAGGTATTAAAAACCATGGAGAAGAAATAAAAACTTTGAGGTTCGCCGATGACATTGTAATTCTGCCAGAAACAGCAAAGGACTTGGAAGAGCAGTTGAACGGAATGGACAGTGTCTTGAAAGGAGGATATAAGATGAACATCAACAAAAGCAAAACGAGGATAATGGAACGTAATCGAATTAAATCGGGTGATGCTGAGGGAATTAGATTAGGAAATGAGACACATAAAATAGTAAAGGAGTTCTGCTATTTGGGAAGCAAAATGACTGATGATGGTCGAAGTAGAGAGGATATAAAATTAAGACTGGCAATGGCAAGGAAAGCGTTCCTGAAGAAGAGAAATTTGTGAAAGTCGAGTATAGATTTAAGTGTCAGGAAGTCGTTTCTGAAAGTATTTGTATGTAGCCATGTATGGAAGTGAAACGTGGACGATAAATAGTTTAGACAAGAACAGAATAGAAGATTTCGAAATGTGGTGCTACAGAGAATGCTGAAGATTAGATGGGTAGATCACATAACTAATGAGGAGGTATTGAATAGAGTTGGAGAGAAGAGAAATTTGTGGCACAACTTGACTAGAAGAAGGGATCGGTTGGTAGGACATGTTCTGAGGCATCAAGGGATCACCAATTTAGTATTGGAGGGCAGCATGGAAGGTAAAAATCGCAGAGGGAGACCAAGAGATGAGTAAGCTATGCAGATTCAGAAAGATGCAGGTTGGAGTAGTTACTGGGAGATGAAGAAGCTTGCACAGGATAGAGTAGCATGGAGAACTGCATCAAATCAGTCTTAGGACTGAAGACCACAACAACAACAACAATTTACAAATCCTGGAAGGCGTAACTACAGGGCAAGATTAGATTCCTCGCGTTGGTTAATTTTCTCTGTTAAGTTTACAGATTTCTTAAGGTTCTTTATATCCTTGAAATTTTCTTTTCAGATCCATTTTGGGATCATCTAGTGGGTCAGAATGGTCACTTTGTCTGGACTACCGAACAGAGGACGGAAGTATGCTACTTTATTTCTAAATTAAACGGGACCGTCGATGGTGCTGAGTAAGTACAATGTCCCTTGCTTTACAGGAAAGTACTTTGAATTTGCTGTGATACTGCTCCTTCCCGTTCTCTTTCTTTTCGGACCCTGACGTTAACTGTGGCAATCCTTCCTTTCAGGCCACGTGACTGCAGCTGTTAACAGCCAGAGAGGGGAATAGGGTAACATGGCAACCGCTTAAAGGACCAGTCTCTGGCCCACACATTGAAATTTCTTGAACGGATCTCGCCACAAAGAGAAATGCCTCTGTCGTAATGATTGCTACCACAACTCGCATATCATATCCGTCTCAATCGCTCTCCTATTTCGCGATAATACAAACAGAGCTACCCATCATTAAACTTTATAGATGTTTCTCATTAGCCCTGTCTGGCAAGGATACCATACTGTATGGCAGTACTTTAACAGAGGACGGACAAGCGTAGGCAGTCTCCTTAGCGGATCTGTTACATCTTCTAAATGGTCTACGAATAAAATGCAGTCCTTGGGTTCCTTCGCCCACAAGATTATCTATGTGATCGTTCCAGTTTAAGTAATTTCTTAGTATTTAGTTGAATTGGCAGCCTTTAGATTTTTGTGGTTTATTGTGTAACCGATTAGCTTATTTTTTAGTACTCAAATGGGCGGCCTCACACTTCTCATTATTGAAGGTCAGTTGCCGCTTTTCGCACCATACAGGTATCCTGCCTAAATAATTTTGCAATTGGCATTGATCTTCTGATGACTTAGCCATACCATAAGTGTCAGCGTCATCTGCAAACTGTCTAAGACAGCTGCTCAGGTAGTCTACTAAATGGTTAATATAGAATAGGAACAGCAAGTGCCCTGTAACAGATACTTGAGGAATGCCAGATATCATTTCTATTTTACTCGATAGTTTTCCTTCAGAATCCACAAACTGCGACGTTTCTGACAAGATATCACGAATGCAGTTTCACAACAGACTATACCCCATGGTCTCAGGATCTGATTAATAATCGCTTGTGTGGAACAATGTCAAAAGCCTTCCAGAAATCTGTAAGTATGGTATCTGCTTTGGCTGCACACCGCAGAAATCGTAGCGCCTACTGCATCGGCATCCCACTTAACGTCCAATCAACGCAGGATGCCTGCATCAGAGGGCGTATATTCGCCAGGAAAACCTACGTTATCTGTTATGTCAACACAAATATTTACCGATGGCCACAACACAACACCAGGCCGCCACCAACGGCTGCCAGTGACCGCTATACTTTCACAGAACCTGCAGAACAGCTTCATCAGAGGTCTCAGCTAGCCCAGGAACTACTTTGCTACGCCACGCACGTGATCGCAAATAGTTCTGGCAGATACATCCACCAAACGGGTTTTATAGGACGGCGCACTGCCGGCAAAGGGCAGTTCGACACACTGCTTGGAAGTCTATAGAGCTGCCATCCTAGCAGCCACGGCCAGATGCCTCTTCTAGCTGGCCGATCTCATGCAGATGAACTTGGTATAATCGAAGATCATCTTGATATTGTAGAACAGTTTTTTTGTGATCTCTCCCTGTCAAGAGTCGGGTCTTCTCAATTATTATTTGTTATTGTATATTGGTAACGATCTGCAGTTGGGATCGAGTCCATTGTTCTTTTGGTGATTGTATTATTGTTTCGTTTAGGTGAGTCGAATAAGTTGTTTTCGGGCTTGTGTTTTCAGCATTTCTATTCTGCTAGCACAGATACTTCAGAATCAGTTTGAGATTCCCTGTTGGTAGCACTCATTACTTCAAAAGAATAAAGAGCTAGTTGTATTTCACAAGAACCATTTTTCTGAATCTATGCTGCCTGCGTATCAACAGATCGTTTTCCTCGAGGCAATTCATAATGCTCGAACACAGCATGTATTCCAAAATCCTGATGCAAATCGTCGTTCGCAATACGAGTCTGCAATTCAGCGAACTACTTCTAGTTTCTTTCTTGAGTAATGGTGCTATCCGGGCAACTTTCGAGTTTTTAAGTACTATTCTTTCGTCGAGCGAGCAGCTGTATATGATTGTACAGTGCTAACTATAATATCACCATACTCTTAAATAAATTTAGTTATTGTAACTGCTTTACAATCTGGACTGGAGCACTTTCTTTTATTAAGTGATTTACGCTGCTTTACTACACTGAGGACATCTAGTTCTAAGTTCCTCGCATTGGCAGCAGTTCTTGAATGGAATACTGGAATATTTATTACGTCTTCTTGTATGTCTTTGGTAAAGGAACATCGGAAAACCATATTCACAAACTCTGCTTAAGTGAGACTGTTATCGGTAATACTAATAACGCTATCATGCATTGAAGGTATTGATTGTTTTTTGCCGCTGGTGTACTTAATATAAAACCAGAATTTCTTGGGATTTTCCGCCAGATTTCGAGACAAAGTTTCGTTGTGACGTTATCACAAGCATCTTTGACTGAAGCTGGCGCTAAATTTCGAGCTTCTATAAAAGGTCACCAATCTTGGAGATTTTGCTTTCTTTTGAATTTGAACGCTTTCCTCATTGCTTGTGCAATAGTGTTCACACTTTTTAGTGTACCAAGTGGTGGGTGGGGGTGGGGGAGGGGGGGATTCCGTCTGTTAGTAATTTATGTGTTGAAAATCTCTCCATAGTTGTCCATAGTATTTCTTTGAATTCAAGCCACATCTGTTGTGTACTTTTACAGTTAGTTCGGAAGCAATGAGAGCTGTCTCTTAGGAAGGTGTCAATGGAATTTTTATCTGCCCTTTTTAAGTAGATATATTTTGCGTTTATTTTTTGTGAGTTTGGATGTTACGGTATTCAGTCTCGCTACAACGACCTTGTGGTCACTAATCCCCGTATCCGTCAAAATGCTTGCTATCTGTTCGGGGTTATTTGTTGTAAAGAGATCGAGTATGTATGAACAACCATTTACATTTCGAGAGGGCTCTTGAAATAATTTTTCAAAATAATACCCCCATTAACCATGGACCTTGCCGTTGGTGGGGAGGCTTGCGTGCCTCAGCGATACAGATAGCCGTACCGTAGGTGCAACCACAACGGAGGGGTATCTGTTGAGAGGCCAGACAAACCTGTGGTTCCTGAAAAGGGGCAGCAGCCTTTTCAGTAGTTGCAGGGGCAACAGTCTGGATGATTGACTGATCTGGCCTTGTAACACTAACCAAAATGCCTTACTGTGCTGGTACTGCGAACGGCTGAAATAAATGGGAAACTACAGCCGTAATTTTTCCCGAGGGCATGCAGCTTTACTGTATGGTTAAATGATGATGGCGTCCTCTTGTGTAAAACATTCCGGAGGTAAAATAGTCCCCCATTCGGATCTCTGGGCGGGGACCACTCGAGAGGACATCGTTATCAGGAGAATGAAAACTGGCGTTCTATGGATCGGAGCGTGGAATGTCAGATCCCTTAATCGGGCAGGTAGGTTAGAAAATTTAAAAAGGGAAATGGATAGGTTAAAGTTAGATAAAGTGGGAATTAGTGAAGTTCGGTGGCAGGAGGAACAAGACTTCTGGTCAGGTGACTACAGGGTTATAAACACAAAATCAAATAAGGGTAATGCAGGAGTAGGTTTAATAATGAATAGGAAAATAGGAATGCGGGTAAGCTACTACAAACAGCATAGTGAACGCATTATTGTGGCCAAGATAGATACGAAGCCCACGCCTACCACAGTAGTACAAGTTTATATGCCAAATAGCTCTGCAGATGATGAAGAAATTGAAGAAATGTATGATGAAATATAAGAAATTATTCAGATAGTGAATGGAGATGAAAATTTAATAGTTATGGGTGACTGGAATTCGCCAGTAGGAAAAGGGAGAGAAGGAAACGTAGTAGGTGAATATGGATTGGGGGTAAGAAACGAAAGAGGAAGCCCCCTGGTACAATTTTGCACAGAGCACAACCTAATCATAGCTAACACTTGGTTCAAGAATCATAAAAGAAGATTGTATACATGGAAGAAGCCTGGAGATACTGACAGGTTTCAGATAGATTATATAATGGTAAGACAGAGATTTAGGAACCAGGTTTTAAATTGTAAGACATTTCCAGGGGCAGATGTGGACTCTGACCACAATCTACTGGCTATGAACTGTAGGTTAAAACTGAATAAACTGCAAAAAGGTGGGAATTTAAGGAGATGGGACCTGGATAAACTAAAAGAACCAGAAGTTGTACAGAATTTCAGGGAGAGCATGAGGGAACAATTGACAGGAATGGGGGAAAGAAATACAGTAGAAGACGAATGGGTAGCTTTGAGGGATGAAGTGGTGAAGGCAGCAGAGGAGCAAGTAGGTAAAAGGATGAGGGCTACTAGAAATCCTTGGGTAACGGAAGAAATATTGAATTTAACTCATGAAAGTAGAAAATATAGAGATGCAGTAAATGAAGCAGGCAAAAAGAAATACAAACGTCTCAAAAATAAGATCGACAGGAAGTGCAAAATGGCTAAGCAGGGATGGCTAGAGGACAAATGTAAGGATGTAGAGGCTTGTATCACTATGGGTAAGATAGATACTGCCTACAGGAAAATTAAAGAGACCTTTGGAGAAAAGAGAGCCACTTGTATAAATATCAAGAGCTCAGATGGAAACCCAGTTCTAAGCAAAGAAGGAAAAGCAGAAATGTGGAAGGAGTATATAGAGGGTCTATACAAGGGCGATGTTCTTGAGGACAATATTATGGAAATGGAAGAGGATGTAGATGAAGATGAAATGGGACATATGATACTGCGTGAAGAGTTTGACAGAGCACTGAAAGACCTGAGTCGCAAAAAAGCTCCGGGAGTGGACAACATTCCATTAGAACTATTGACAGCCTTGGGAGAGCCAGTCCTGACAAAACTCTACCATCTGGTGAGCAAGATGTATGAGACAGGCGAAATACCCTCAGACTTCAAGAAGAATATAATAATTCCAATCCCAAAGAAAGCAGGTGTTGACAGATGTGAAAATTACCGAACTATCAGTTTAATAAGTCACAGCTGCAAAACACTAACACGAATTCTTTACAGACGAATGGAAAAACTAGTAGAAGCCGGCCTTGGGGAAGATCAGTTTGGATTCCGTAGAAATATTGGAACACCTGAGGCAATACTGACCCTACGACTGATCTTAGAAGCTAGATTAAGGAAAGACAAACCTACGTTCCTAGCATTTGTAGACTTAGAGAAAGCTTTTGATAATGTTGACTGGAATACTCTGTTTCAAATTCTGAAGGTGGCAGGGGTAAAATACAGGGAGCAAAAACTATTTACAATTTGTACAGAAACCAGATGGCAGTTATAAGAGTCGAGGGACATCAAAGGGAAGCAGTGGTTGGGAAGCGAGTGAGACAGGGTTGTAGCCTCTCCCCGATGTTGTTCAATCTGTATATTGAGCAAGCAGTAAAGGAAATAAAAGAAAAATTCGGAATAGCTATTAAAATCCATGGAGAAGAAATAAAAACTTTGAGGTTCGCCGATGACATTGTAATTCTGTCAGAGACAGCAAAGGAGTTGGAAGAGCAGTTGAATGGAATGGATAGTGTCTTGAAAGGAGGATATAAGATGAATATCAACAAAAGCAAAACAAGGATAATGGAATGTAGTCAAATTAAGTCGGGTGATGCTGAGGGTATTAGATTAGGAAATGAGACGCTTAAAGTAGTCAAGGAGTTTTGCTACTTGGGGAGCAAAATAACTGATGATGGTCGAAGTAGAGAGGATATACAATGTAGACTGGCAATGGCAAGGAAAGCGTTTCTGAAGAAGAGGAATTTGTTAACATCGAGTATTGATTTAAGTGTCAGGAAGTCGTTTCTGAGAGTATTTGTATGGAGTGTAGCCATGTATGGATGTGAAACATGGTCGTAAATAGTTTGGACAAGAAGAGAATAGAAGTTTTCGAAATGTGGTGCTATAGAAGAATGCTGAAGACTGAATGGGTGGATCACGTAACTAATGAGGAAGTATTGAATAGAATTGGGGAGAAGAGAAGGTTGTGGCACAACTTGACCAGAAGAAGGGATCGGTTGGTAGGACATGTTCTGAGGCATCAAGGGATCACCAATTTAGTATTGGAGGGCAGCGTGGAGGGTAAAAATCGTAGAGGGAGACCATGAGATGAATAGACTAAACAGATACAGAAGGATGTAGGTTGCAGTAGGTACTGGGAGATGAAGTTGCTTGCACAGGTTAGAGTAGCATGGAGAGCTGCATCAAACCAGTCTCAGGGCTGAAGACCACAACATCAACAACAATTTTCGAAGAAAGCTTTTGGTACGGTTTCGGACGATGTTTTATGCCTACTACTGACTTTCGCCAACGTAAACTCATTAACTGCATAAGAGCGCCGGAAATCGGTACCACAAGACCCTAGACTGACGTGTTCTAAAGTGCTGTTCCGTATGTGGAACACTCATGAAGTAGACATGACAAAAGAGAGTTCCATAGATCATTAGAACGATTTTTCTACCGAAATGATGTAGAATGAGTCAATTTATACGATATGTCTACATGACTAGTTAACATTAATGAATGCATTATCATTTTACTCCTACAACGAAGTTACACATAAAAACTAATTGTTTTCTTCTGATTACCAGTATGTAAGTAGAAATTCGTCAATGGAATATCGGGAATCGTCCTGGAGAAATTATTTTAAACTTGCTTCACTGCCTGTCAGATATTTTATGTTATTGGGCAAATGATTAAAAATTTTTATTGCTGCATACTGAACTTCTCTCTGAGCCCGTGACAGCCTTAACAGTGGGTACTAAAGGTCGTTTTCCCCATAGTGCTGTAGGTATGTACATCACTGTTCTTCTGAAATTATTTTGGATTATTTATGACGAACAACAATAATGAAAATATGTATTGTGACGATGCAGGTAAAATGCCTAGTTCCTTGAAGTAGTATCCATATGATGTCCGTGGGTGAACACGTATTATTGATGATATTCATGTCAGGTCTCCAGCCGGAACATAACGTCATCTTGACACAAGATTTCTGCTGTCCACCTGGCCGTCAACTGCAGATGAGTAAGCTGTCGGTCTAACTCACCACAACTGAAATCAAACAAGCCACGGCAGTTCCTTCATACACCGCCTGTAGGTCAACCAGGGGTGCGAGAACATAACTGCCCTCTATCGCAAGGCACAACAGCGCACCGGTGGTGAAAACTCGCGGAAACGATAATTGATATCAAACACTATCTACAGCTGTCGATGACCGAAACAGAGACCGTTGTTTTTTGTTGTTGTCAAACAAAACAGGGTTCCAACTCTATGTTTCTATAGCTTCTTTCACTACAGAGTCCCATTGATGCGACACTTGTGTCTCATCGTACAACATTTTATGTCCTTCAGTAAGTGAACGTTCCGCAACCGCAGATTATTCTGACTCAAATAAATGCGTGTGGCCATGGTGCTCCAAGTATCGATCCTGGACCATTTGAGTTGTTTGTCCAATTCGGCTTTTCCGCAATGGCAGGGAATTACATAGACACTGGGCTTCCTCAAATCCAAATCAGCAGAGCTCTAGCTTTAGCTGGCTGACGGAATACACTTTAAATATCAAATATCTTTAAAATTCTTCCTATTTTTGATGATATGCTTCCTGCAGAAGGTAGGAATACCACAGATTTCCTCGTATCTTCTGTTGGCTCCCGCGAAGGTCTAATATGTAGAGCACGACGGATGTGATTGTCGGTATAACCATTCTGCTTGAAAACAGTTTTTAGATGATTCAATTCTTGTGTCAAACTATCTGCTTCTGAGACGGCATAAGCCCTTTTTACCAATGTACGTAGGATCCCATTGCGTTGGTACGATGGATGACAACTTTATGCATGAAGATATCAGTCCGTATGCATGGTTTTGCGATAACACTGTGTCCTGATATTCCATCATCCCTCCTGAAGTCGAAGACGCGTAAAAACGGAATCTTTCCATCCTTTTCAACTTCATTGTGAATTTAATATTGGGATGGAGACAATTAAAATGATCTAGGAAACGATCTAGAGCATCCCTCCCATGTGATCATACCAGAAACGTATCGTCGACGCATCTCCAAAAACAAGTTGGTTTTAAGAACGCCGTCTTCAGTGCTGTGTCCTCAAAATTTTCCACAAACAAACTGGCGACTGTGGGTGATAAGGGACCCCTCCATAGCCACGCCGTCAGTTTGTTCAAAGTATTTGTCATTAAATAAAAAATACGTCGATGTCAACACATGGAGGCAAAGCTTAGTTGTTTCTGCTTTTAATTTTTCACCAATTAACTGCAAAGGATTCTCAAGAGGACCTCTTGTACTCTGGTACTTCTAGTTGCTTAAAGTTATGTGAAATGACATTTTTAATATATTCTCTTGTTTCTTCAACTGAGCCATGAATCTTCTATTTGCTGCTACATTTAGAAAATTGGTGTTATAAGTAGTTGCAACTTGTGAATTATCAGTCGATGTATTCTCATTTAGTTTATTTTTAATGGAATCTTGTATACTGACTGGCTGCCCTGTCTCTCACTGGACTATGATCCATACAGTTTTAATCATATAATCTGCATTATTTATTTCTCTCAAGTCATACTTACTTTCGGACATTTTAATGACTTTCCTTAAAATACTTTTTAATGGATCTCTTGGATAAATTTTTCGGATATTCTCACAAATTTACTTTGGAATAAATTGAATAAGCATCAGCATCTCTTTATACAAGTATCTCATCCTAAATCATTCGTTTTAGCTTATTCTCCCAACATTCGACCCTGTTGTCATTAATAAACCTCACTGCTTCCTGTGAACCTGCCTCCAGATTGTAAGATGCTCTACTGTTTATTTCCATTACTTGGACATTATGATCAGATACTCCATTAGGAATTGGGTACACATTAATTATTGCAACCTGAGCACCGTCCATAAATATGCCATCACTCAGTGTCCAGCTATTTTGCTGAACACGAGTTAGAAAACTGACTACTGAGATTAAGTTGAAACACCTAGAATAATAATTCTAGTTCACTTTTCCTGTCCATATCTTTTAAGAAATCTACACTGAAATATCCACAACCTAGTGTTTCTTCTAGTCTGACAGGTAGCTTAATAATGCATTAGATTTCTCATAAATAGCTGAAAGTTTCCTAGAGGGGATCTGTAGACTGTTGCAATTATCAGAGATGTATTCTGCAGTAACAAATCACAAGCATATGCTTCTAGGTTTTGATCAAAATCTGTTTGTCTCAGTATTTTCAGTGTTTCTGATTTTGTGTCCAACTTTCATGTATGTTACAACTACCCCTTTTTCCATGTTAACTGTTCACGAAATTGGTGCAAGTCTGTAATTACTGATATTTAACTTCTCCATCTCTGTGGCTACTCGGTGTCAGAGAAGCACAGGATACCTATCCATTCATGATTTTCCACATCTTCTAGGCACACAATAAGGTCATTTTTTTTCAACCCTCCAATGTTCTGATAAAACAAATTATTTTTCATGAAACTGTTAAATGTATTATTGTCTTCACTGCTCTAATTTATTTCAATACTCTCTGTTGTAAACTGACTGTAAAGTAAAAAATGTGCCCCTTTGATTCCAGTAATCACAGAAATTTTGTATTTTGTGTTTGTGGGCTCCCTGAGGACGTTGATCAGCTAATCTATCTTTCCCCCTTCTACTTAAGTGCAGGCAATGGTTATTACATCCCCATCTCAAAATCGCAGCAACAGGCACGACACAGATATGAGACTTCAGTCAAAAGCAACTCGGTCGGCTCTTTGTTCACACGGCTAACAGCCATGTTAATCCAGAGCTGGTCATGTTGTTGCAAAACTTCGATCAACTCCACACGAATGTGTGCTATACTGCTCCTATTTTCTCCAGATCATCTTCAATGCTATATTCTATGTTGTTAGTTGGGTTGGTTCCTGCTCCTTGGCAATAAAATCGATCCGCAAAGCCACTATGTTTTCTGTCACCTGGCTAAGTTTAGTGCTAAGTTTCACGATGCTTGTGACCTGGTATTTTAGTCCATGCTTTTCCTGTAGCAATTGGCCTACACCTCTCCCGTGGCTGCTCTCTAGTAGCAGAACTCTTTTCTTTCTACGTGACTTTTGTACTGACCTAGCCTTAAAGGCGTTCCTAAAAGACTGCCGCACCCTACGCAGCTCAATTCAGGTAATAAGTCAAAGTGATTTCTAACAACGTGAAATGTGATTTTTGAGGTTTTCTCTCATTGTCTCTTTTCCCCTTCGACCTATATTTCAAATATGCTATGAAGGGAACAAATCTTTTTTCCCTGTTCCACGATTTTCTCGTCTCGACTACGTAATCTACAACTCCGTGGAAGAACCACAGCTGACACATTTTTAGGTTTCCTGCAGCATTCTCCCTAATGAAACACCAGCGCGCAGTCATGGAATGTTTCTCCCATACCAATTAATCCACCGCAACATCCACATTTGTCACACATGACGCTACTCTCACAGTAAACTAAAAAGCACTACAACACAGTTTAATGTTAGTAAAATAATAATCAGTGAAACTTATCTTTCGATGGGTTGTGCAGCTAACATCCAGACATCAAGCAGACATAGAATAACACGATCGAAGTTCATTGAGCGTAGGTAGTACCAGACAGGAAGTGAATAAAAACTATAAAAACACGTTAGTTTCTAACAAAACTTTTAAACCGACATTATCAGAAAATTATTTAAAGCCCTATAATGGATCCAAGACAACACATAACGATTATACGGCGAGCAGAATTTAACGATAATTTATAAACTCACGATCGATTTTCACTTAACGTGGATTTTAAATCACGGAAGACGCGAAATGAATGAAGACTATACAAAGTAAAATAGTTATAAGAACGCTATATAATACGGCGCCAACGGCCGTGCCGCAGTGTTAACATCGGTTCCCGTCAGATCACCGAAGTTAGGCGTTGTCGGGTTTGGTTAGTACTTGAATTGGTGACCGCCCGAGTCTGCCGACCGCTGTTGGCAAGAAGGGTGCCCTCAGCCCTTGTCAGGCCAACAGGAGCTACTTGATTCAGAAGTAGCAGCTCCGGTCACGAAAATTGACAACGGCCGGGAGATCTGTGAGCTGACCACATGCCCCACCATATCCGCATCCAGTGACGCCTATCGGCTGAGGATGACGCGGAGGTCGGTCGGCACCGTTTAAGCCTTCATAGGCCTATTCGGACAGAGAGAGACAGCTATATAACAAGACACAATCCGCAAATTAGGGTGAGTATTCAAAACAACTCATAACATGACGCTACTGCTGTTGTTTACTTCCGAGTGCTGACAGTACGTCCGCCTACAACTGCTGCCAAGTGTCCACAGAATTCAAAAACATACTCCGAGGAACGTAACAGGTCTATTTAGCCCATACTAAATCATAAGAGAAACGCTCGAGGAACAATTCTTGGAAGAAAAACGAAGTAATTGTTCCGAAACGCTGTAATCGAAGAGGACTGTGGCGAAACATTGTCAATGAAGTTTGGAGTTTTAGTGTAGAAGAGACCTTGATAAACCCCAATAAATTTAATGTGCTTCATTTGAAGCCGACGGTACGTAGGACAAAAGATATTTTTCTTGTTCCATGTCCTTCTATAAAGAAATGGTGAAAATGAAATCCAGAGAGAACGACAAATGTACTCTCGCTCGACTGGTAATGAGTACTCTCACCCATACATCCCATTTTGAGAAAAAGTCAAGTGCCATCTCAATTTTCTGACAAATTTTCTGACTGTAAGGATTCCTCGTAGCGAATGAAAAGAGACTAAGACAGTTCAATGCAGCCGATGTCTGCGAGATGCTTATCGGTAGATGATACTTTACGATTGAATCGACAGATATTTGGTTACAAAACCAAAGATCAATTTAAACAGCAAAGAAAAGTGTCAGGTACCATATTCTTCTCTTCATATGTCCTAGATTTTCGTGATGGTTCTGAAGTCCTTGGTTCTTTCGGAAAATTTAGAGTTAATTGTAGAGAACTATCCTGAGAATAGCGGCCTAGAATCTGTGAAGAAATTGTCAAAATTTTGGAACTGAGTTTTAAGACTCCTGCGAGCTAATATGTAGGAAATAGCCGCCAGTATAATCGTGTGGGTTAAAGCTCCGCTTCTGGGATGGGCAGCTACATCGGCTCTGGAGTGAATCCACCTGGAGGATTAACGATGAGGGTCGATGTACTGGCAAGGCTGGGACTGATTTTTAGGCAGTTTTCCTCATTCCATTACGTGAATATCGGGCTGATACCCTAGTACCGCCTCAGTACCATTATTCGCAAGCATTTAGAACACATACGCTCACTTTCACACGAATAACCCTATGTACGGACGGTTGGGATACACACTTTGCCGATGCAGAACAAAGCGCAAGAAAAAGAGGAAGAGTTAACTTACGAGAACAGGAATCCAAGCACTTTTCACTGACAATTTATTTTACACAAGATTTGTCTGATATGACCAACTGAGTGCAGTACTTAGTGATGGTAGAATATGACACGGTGAAGCGTTAGAAACTGTTTTCACATTGGTCCTAATAACTCACTCTCGACCACCACTAACCGCTACAGTTTTGTCCTTTCTACTCAAATGCTACACTGAGGACAGCATTATGGAAATGCATCAAGTACAGGAGGTTATTACAAAGGTCTTAAAGTTGCCGGTATAACTGATATAGCAAATTCGTTATATTTCTTAGTAGTACCAATATATGCAGTGGGAAGCTGCATTCGAGCCATTTAGTCCTTTAGGATGGTACATGTAACATACAGTGTTATTTGTCAGTACCTACAAAGTTTCGGAAGACGCCTGAGAGAAAACTTCGAGACATATAGAAAAGTAATACGCATCAGTTGGTAGATAATCTCCCTAAGTTTTGATTCGTAGTACGTGCCGCGGCGTAGTTGTAGAGCAGGCCACCAGGGGGTAGATGTATCGTTTGCTCCGTAGTGTCGAAGCGAATGAGATCCCAACTGCAAGTAGGCAACCGAAAGACCAGATTTCCAAAGGGGGCTGCTGACACTGCATCTTCACAGACAGCAAAGAGTTGCACGCAGTTGCTCTCCCATCAATACTCATGTTTGCCGCAACACAAATAAAGCCCTTTAAGAGCAATTGTAATGTGCTTTAAAAACTTGGAAAGATTCTCTATCGACAAATAAACTGATATTTTCTGTACGTCTTCTACTTTCCAAAAGCTGGCCGGAGTGGGCGTGCGGTTCTAGGCGCTTCAGTGTGGAACTGTGTGACCGCTACGGTCCCAGGTTCGAATCCTGCCTCGGACATGGATGTGTGTGAAGTCCTTAGGTTAGTTAGGTTTAAGTAGTTCTCAGTTCTAGGGGACTTATGATCACAGATGTTAAGTCCCATAGTGCTCAGAAGCATTTGAACCATTTTTGAACTTTCCAAAACCTCGGAGTTACTTCCGAATAAACATATGTCATTTTTTCTAGGCATCATCTTATCATTGCTTGAACAAGAATAAAATCTTTGATATAATACTGTCTTCACGACAGAATCAGTGTATAACAAAAGCGGAATTATTACAGTATACCCAATATTCTATGAAGTTCTTTCGAGTAATATCTTTCAACACGTATGTGTTTTGCTGTAGGCACTTCCTTACAGAGAGGAGATGCCATGTTCGTCTCATTAGCAGGAGTCTAATACGTAGAAAAAGTTTCAGATGATTTAATGTGTAAAAGATATATAACATATTTCATCATAACAGTGAAGAGCACATCTTGAAATTTTTTTATGTTGATTAACACGTGAAAGTGTTATTTAAAAATCGTAGCTATGTCTTTTATTGTTAATAGTACATTGCATTTGTATTTATATGTTAATCATCATTGTAAAATCATGTTATTCAAATTCTAGAACATCCATGCCACCAATACGTCCATTATACGTTATACTAACATTTCCACTACCCAAAAAATTGATTTCCTCTTCACTCAATGACGTAAATGAAGACGGTAAAAGGATCGTATTTCCATTATGTAAATCAGCCACCAATGCTTCGCCTTTTCTTTTCTTAATGAATCGCACTCTCCTTATACGATAATTCACTCCTTGCTTTAAGGCATTCACTTTCAGGATCTGCTTCCTTTGTGCGCTCAGATGCTTCTTATTCTGTAACATATCATTCATCATTCTCTTAAAACTTTAAATAATACATTATATATTATCGAGAAATAATTATTACAGCTGGGAATGTGACATACATTTTGTAGGAATTAAATAAAGTGAGTGTCAACGATCAAGAACTATTAAAACATGAGTGATACCGGAAGCTGATTCAAGGAAACAGATACGAGTTTGTTTCATTGAGAGGAAAAGAAATGCATTTAGGTAAATTCATGCAAGTCTGTCCTTCTAAGGGGGAGCAATAAGACATTTAAGGAGAGAAAGAAGCTTCCACAATACAGTAAAAGAACATCAACATATATATGAAGAATAGTTAGTTAAATGATGGTGTGATTACCTTTGATGAATGTATAATGAAATGAGAACATTATAAAAGTACTTTTTATTTCGTATACTAAATTAACAGTCTGTGTAATAACTTATCAGCGCAATATAACATTCTTTGATATTAAAAGTTGTACCTGAGATTCCTTTGTTTTCATACAAAGTAAGGTTACATCAGGTAGATGTTTAGACAGACCTAACTTTCATTCCA